>NC_063056.1:41253845-41328845 GCF_018812025.1 Megalobrama amblycephala
CTCGAGCATTCCTGGAAACATAGTAGTCCATGTGTGTATGGATACTCTTCA
This sequence comes from Megalobrama amblycephala, assembly GCF_018812025.1. Classification (NCBI taxonomy): domain Eukaryota; kingdom Metazoa; phylum Chordata; class Actinopteri; order Cypriniformes; family Xenocyprididae; genus Megalobrama; species Megalobrama amblycephala. The sequence continues at coordinate 41,253,897 of NC_063056.1, forward strand.
GATATGATTCTGCTTTATTGCTGAAGTTCTGTCTTACATTGCCTTTTTTAACCCAACAAGTTGCTTCTAGTTTGTGAGTGTTCGTCTCCAGCTCATTCCATTGTGCCAATCTACCGCCGGACCACTTCCATTGGACTTTACACAGTGTGACCAGAGATTAAACTGGACTTGAGGAAAAAAATTGTTTATACATTTCAGTGCTGTTATTGTGTATTTATAATTATAGTTAACCATTTAAGGAGTGGGTGATAGTTTCAAAGAGAATATCAGTTTTGTTTAACTCTGTTAAGACCCAGTGCTCTGAAATAAACCATGATGATTACAACTCTTTTTTTGTTTCTAATGCCTATATTGTGCGCAAATTACTTATGAAAATGTTACAATGCCAAAAAACAAAATTTCTAATTTTCTTAATTCATAGAGCCCATTTTAAAACCATGAATTGTTTTTGTTTGGCATTGTAACATATATATATATATATATATATATATACATGCATATAGGGATGTTAGTTTGATTAATAATGATTAATCGCATCTAACATAAAAGTTTATTTATATATATTGTGTGTGTGTGTATATATATATATATATATGTACATGAATATTATATAAACAAACGTTTATGTTAAATGCGATTATTCACAATTAATTGCATCTAACATAAAAGTTTGTGTTTATATCATATGTGTGTGCATATATGTATATCTATATATGTATAAAAAAACAAAAAAAAACAATGGAGATATAATTAATTTTGAAGTTTTATTAAGTGATAACAATGAGATTATGTGCATTTTATTATCATCACTGCTTTTGTCATTTTTTACAAGATTTGTCACCAAAAAAGTCATTCGGTTTCACCAAAATTTCGGTTTTACCGAATGACGATATTTTCAAACAATGCTAACAGGCTGATATCTAGCAAAAGGACAATCGAACATTTTATATTTAGTACAAGTTTTTAAAATATTACAACATTTTCCATGTTTTATAGCGGTTGCACCGAATGACCTGATGTTTCGGGACATGCGTATGAACGAAAGTGAAAACATGAATTTATCAAATAGTTAAGAGAGAGACCATGACCATGTGGTCCTTTGCAGGTGTCTGAATGATGTCACATCCTGTCACATGATATTGATCACATGACTTGATCCAAAATGGTCCCTTTATATTGGTTACTCTGAATGACATCAGTGAAATTAATTTTTCCAGACATTCTTTCTCATAACAAATCAACGACTTCTACACATAATTTTGCACTATGTTGATATATGATGTTATAAAATCATGCCAGAATAAAAAAAATATATACATTTATTACATTTTAAGATATTTTAATCACAAATGAAGTGGCTGTATTGGCCTTTGGACGGTTAAACCGAATGACCTTTTGACTCTTCAAAATCTTTAAAATACCTTTATATGTAGCAAAATATAATTAAAACCTTTTGGATTCGATAAAAAAGATCTAGTTGTACTATATTACATACTTTGGATGTCATATCTTTGTTTTTTATTATTATTAAGGCCTTTGGACAAAAAATGAGCGTCATTGACCCGTATATATTTATGGCACCCACACACACACACACACATATATATGTACACACTTTATGTAAACACATACTTTTATGTTAAATGTGATTAATCATGATTAATTGAATTACAGCCCTAAAATAAATAATATACTACTCAAATGTTTGGGGATTTTTTTTCTTTTAATGTTTTAGAAAGACGTTTTTTTCTGTAAAGTACCAAGTACCAAGGCTGCATTTGTTTAATCAAAAATACAGTAAAAAAAAAACAGGAATATTGTAAAATATTTTTACAATTTATCTATGTGAATATATAGTAAAGTGTAATTTATTCCTGTGATCAAAGCTGAATTTTCAGCATCATTACTCCAGTCTTCAGTGTCACATGATCCTTCAGAAATCATTCTGATATGATGATTTGCTGCTCAAGAAACATTTATGATTATTATGTTAGAAACAGTTGTGCAGCTTTATATGTTTGTAGAAAATACACTGTTTTCAGGAATCTTTTTGTCTTTACTGTCTCTTTTGATCTTTAAAAGAATCTTACTGCCACCAAACGTTTGTATATATACCCGAGTATCTGCTGAAAGGTTTTATGAGATTCCAGTTACATTGGATTTACAGTTATTCCATTAAACTAAATCTAGTTATGTAGACTTCATTAGATGAAGAGCTGTCCTTTGGGCATAAGAATGCGTCCAGGTACGACCAACAAAGAGTCAGTGAAAGCAGCGTCTGTCGTGTATGTGAAAGATCATTAAATCACGGCTCTCTGGCGCTCACTAGGCTCTAAAGTACACAGTAACGACACCTGAAAGAGATGATATACACGCTCTACCTCTGTTTACCTTCCAGCCATTAGATGAATCACGCTTGGCTCCTGCTCATGAGCTTGTGTAACAGCAATCGTAATAATGATTGCGACGAGAGTCTCTAGTGTTATTACCCAATAGATCTCTCTCAGACGGGTGCGTTTGAACACGGCCCATCCTGAGAGATCTATAGCAACCCTGGAGAGCCAGCACAGATTTTTCACTCAATGACATGACGCTCTCAGACTGAAGGCATTGCTATTGATTACATTACAATTTGTGGAAAGCGATGGAAAAACCCCAGGGACATGTGGGATTGTTGTTGAGGACACCTGGGAAGGTTTGACACTGACACCCTCCACTGAATTCAATGTGGCACCCTTCATCGAAAGCCATTCCTAGACCAATACAATACCTCCCACACTAATGTATTAGACCAGCACCAAATGTACAGTTTGTGCCACAGCTGAACTAAACTAGAATCATTTTTTATGTTTCTGTAATGAGTAATCCATCCACCAGTATGTGTAAGCTCTTTAGTCACAGTAGTGTTTCTAATGCAAAAACATAATTATTGTTGGGATTTAATGGATTCAAAGATAGATCGCATCAAAAGCAAGTCTTTGGAAACAACTATAAACTATTTGGAAGTCAATATAACAACAGAGACTGTGGTTATATTATATTGTTTTTTTAGTTTTAAACATTTTTTTTTTGACAGATTCCTAAAATATTTGTGTTTTCTCTTTATTATGACAATAAGTCTTGAGCTTAGCAATATAAATGCTTCTATTTAATACATGTTTTTATTGCAAAACATAAAAAAAAAATCAAGTAAAAACTTAAAAAATGTAGATGAATTTCTTTAGTATTCTCAGCACATACTGATTTCAGATGGAACAAAAAGAGCACCTTTCAAAAAATGTAATAAGTATAAATTAAAATAATTTAATTAGTGGCCTAGAAACTATTCTGTTTAAATAGAAAGTTCACTGATATGCAAAATTTCTGAGGATGAAACCAGTAATTATAGCCATTCAACAGTATGACATTTTTAACATTTAATAGGCTTTAAAAAATATAACAACTTTAAATTTAAGTGAACTTCACATAAATCTATTATAATGAATGCACACATCAATATTACAACATTTTTGTCATGATAAATAACACAAAATTACAGTATTTATTATGGTTGCAAGGGTAGATTTAGTGTTGGGGTTGGTGTAGACATTAAAGGGTTAGTTCACACAAAAATGAAATTTCTGTCATTAATTACTCACCCTCATGCCGTTCCACACCTGTAAGACCTTCGTTCATCTTCAGAGCACAAATTAAAGGGATAGTTCACTCAAAAATGAAAATTTGATGTTTATCTGCTTACCCCCAGTGCATCCAAGATGTAGGTGACTTTGTTTCTTCAGTAGAACACAAATGATGATTTTTAACTCCAACCGCTGCCGTCTGTCAGTCAAATAATGCGAGTGAATGGGAACTTGGATCAATAAGAGTCGAAAAACCTTGCATAGACAAATCCAAATTAAACCCTGCGAGAAACCGAACAGTATTTATATAATTTTTTACCTCTAAAACACCACTATGTCCAACTGCGTTCAGCATTCGCTTAGTGAGGTCTGATCGCGCTCTGACAACAGCACTGATGTCTAGCACTCATTGAAGTATACGCGTTGTCAGAGCGCAATCAGACCTAACTAAGCAAATGCTGAATGCAGTTGGACATAGTGGTGTTTTAGAGGTAAAAAATTATATAAATACTGTTCGGTTTCTCGCACAAACCGATCGTTTCGTGTCTTAGGATATCAATGTCGTCACGAGCCGCAGGGTTTAATTTGGATTTGTCTGTCGTGTTTTTTCGACTCTTATTAATCCAAGTTCCCATTCACTCCCATTATTCGTCTGACAGACAGCAACGGTTGGAGTTAAAAATCATCATTTGTGTTCTGCTGAAGAAACAAAGTCACCTACATCTTGGATGCGCTGGGGGTAAGCAGATAAACATCACATTTTCATTTTTGGGTGAACTATCCCTTTAAGATAATTTGATCAGTTTTGTGTCGAATCATGATTCAGATCGCGTGTCAAACCGCCAACGGCTGAAATCACGTGACTTTGGCGCTCTGAACAGCTGATTCGACACAAAAGATTCATAACGCTCCGAAGCTTCCTGAAGCAGTGTTTTAAAATCGGCCATCACTATATAAGTCGTTATTTTGTTTTTTTGGCGCACTAAAAATATTCTTGTCGCTTTATAATATTAATATTGAACCACTGTACTCACATGAACTGATTTAGATATGTTTTTAGTACATTAATGGATCTTGAGAGAGGAAATGTCATTGCTCAGGCCTCACTGAGCCATCGGATTTCATCAAAAATATCTTAATTTGTGTTCTGAAGATGAATGAAGGTCTTACAGGTGTGGAACGGCATGAGGGTGAGTAATAAATGACAGAATTTTCATTTTTGGGTGAACTAACCCTTTAACAATTGTCAGAACAATGGTTCTGATTTTTACCTGCTCTGCCAAAATGTATAGATGAATCCTTATTAAAACTACAAAACTGATTCAGTCAAGAGCTGTGAATACTGACACAGACGGCAGCAGGTTTATTAGGCTGTTGTCACTTTAAGAGCTGACGCACATCAGATGATCTCTTTACGGTCATTTAAAACATTTAGGACTCAATGTGCATGTTTTGGGTAAGTGAATGCTGAAAGCCGCAATTGCATTAAAGGGTTCACCCAAAAATGCAAATTCTGTCATTAATTACTCACCCTCATGCCGTTCCACACCCGTAAGACCTTCATTCATCTTCAGAACACAAATTAAGATATTTTTGATGAAATCCGATGGCTCAGTGAGGCCTGCATTACAGCAAGATAATTAACACTTTCAATGCCCAGAAAGCTACTAAAGACATATTTAAAATAGTTCACGTGACTACAGTGGTTCAACATTAATGTTATGAAGCGACGAGAATACTTTTTGTGTACTAAAAAAAACAAAATAATGACTTTATTCAACAATATCTAGTGATGGACGATTTCAAAACACTGCTTCATGAAGCTTTACGAATCATTTGTTTCAAATCAGTGGTTCAGAGCGTGTATCAAACTGCCAAAGTCACGCCCCCCAGTGGTGAACCATTGAAATTTCGAAACACTTATGATGTAACGAAGCCTCGTTTACTGAAATCATGTGACTTTGGCAGTTTGATACACGCTCTGAACCACTGATTTGAAACAAATGATTCATAAAGCTTCATGAAGCAGTGTTTTGAAATCGCCCATCACTAGATATTGTTGAATAAATTCTTTTTTTTTTTGGTGTTCTGAAGATGAACAAAAGTCTTACGGGTGTGGAATGAGGGTGAATTTTCATTTTTTGGTGAACTAACCCTTTAAATATTTCTAACGCAATAAAAAAAATAATTTTGACAGCCCTAGTAGCCTACAAACATAAATCATAAATGTGATGGGACCATCTGCTGAATGTCACTGTATGCTATTTTTACCATTGCAAATAATTTTCTTAATCAGTATTTTGCATGTTTTCCAGTAAAAGGACCACATTTTCTTTGTTTTCCTAAAATGCCAATTCTGCACTCAAAAAATTAACTCTTTGGCTGAAGGAGTCAATCATGGACAGTGGTTCCAAATGATGGAAAAATGGGGGAAATCAAGTTATTTGAACACACCTCGTCCTACATCTCTCCATCATGTGAAACCACTCTCCATGATTGAATCAGGTTCAACCAAAGAGCTAAAGTTGTTCTTTACACATTCTTTACATTCTCATAGTAATTGCTTTTTTATTAAAGCAACTTGTATTTCAGCCCAAGCACTCGACTCGACCACAGTGGAAACCCTCCCAAAACACCAACATAACAGACACTCTTCACAAGCCTCCCCATTTTCCCATCTTGCTAAAAATACATAAAATAACACTTTATTTCAACATTTACTCATTCTATCCAGCATGCAAAGTGTACAACGAGAAATGGAAATCCTGTTTTCTATATTTGTTCACTTGACTGAAACATGTTCTTTCAACATAAAAACGTCAAGTTAAGCCAAAGAGTAACTGTTTCAAGTCAGTTCAACATGATGCAATTGTGTTTGAATGACAAGCCTGATACAAGGGTGTTAAATCACGGCGAGCAAAATACTCAAATCATCATTCAAGGAGCATTGTCATATAGTCAAAGATTGAAGCTATATTTTCAGTAAATCAGTTACTTGTTCACTATATTCATCAACACAAACTAAACTGTACAGTCAACATTTACAACGTCCAATGCAAAGTAAGAAAATCAAAGAAAATCCAGAGTTACCCAATGCTGATTATGACATTGTGGTGAAGTTCATGTGCGCTTATGTCTTAAATTTGATCATTCCTTGAAGGCAGCAGAAGCCACAACATGCACGCTGACAGTAAATCACGCTGGCATGCCTTCAGGCTTCACATCCTCTCATTTTTGTAGTTGTAACAACAAAAAAGCTTTGAAAAAAGTAAAAGAACACACTTTTGTTACCTCATGTCTTAGTTTACACTGAGTTGATGCCTACCACAGGGTTGCAGATCTGCATTGGATCATGCCTCTGAGTGAACAGGACATGTAACAGAACTAGTCAACAATCACACAGAACAAGATATACAAACACAGCTGAGAACATAAGCCCATGTCCGAGCCAAATACTTGAGTTTAAGTGTTTCGTTACAAAAGAGTCAAGGTGTTGGCGCGAGAAGCACTTGTTTGATTCATTTCTTCTTCAAAACCAAATTAAACAGAGTGGTCTTTGTTTTTATGTTGTTATATTGCTCTCTCCAGGCAGCTGAAACAAAGCAAAAGAAACAATAAAGCACAAATGAGGCCGTCAAATGAGATGCATTCACTCACATGGACATTTTCTTGCAAACCAATCAATCTGTTCCCTGCAAACAACACAGAGTTCACAGAGTTCTCTTGCAAAACCGATACAATATCATTTTCATGGCAGTTTTCATTCTGAGTGAATCAGAATCTGGTGTATTGACTCCATCACTGACCTCTAATTCACTGTTGCTTTGATCTACATTCAGAATCAGAATATAAAATTCTCTGAAATATAGAGCTGTTTCGACCTGCCCAGATGAAAATGGTATTGCTCAAAAGTTGCTCTTTCATATTTCAGGAGATCAAATGAGTTCTCGGTTGTTTTACCTTTTTTCTCTCAGATGTTTCTCTTAAAATTAATTGGGAGAAGTAAACAACTGAGGAACACAACGCACTTTATCGTCCACTTTATCGGCAGGTACTGCCGCATATATTCACGAGCATTGATATTTTTAGGATCATATATACACTCTAAAAAATGCTGGGTTAAAAATAGACAAACCCAGCGGTTGGGTTAAATGTTTGCACAACCTGCTGGGTAGTTTTATTTAACTCAACTATTGTTTAAAAAAATTACTATATGTCTGGCTTAAAATGAACCCAAAATAGGTTGAAAATTAACGTATTAATATGTTTAATAAATTAACATTTATTAATACGTTTAATGAATAATAATTCAACAATACACATTTATTAATTTATTATTTAAGTTATTTATTATTAACAATTGCTTATTAATAAATGTTCACCTTTGGATTATTATTGTTGCCTCTAGTAATTATGTGTCTGATTTTTAATTTCCAACCTATTTTTGGTTAATTTTAAGACATTTTTAAACAATAGTTGGGTTAAAAGCACATCGGGCAAACATTTAACCCAACTGCTGGGTTAAAACAACTCAATCGCTGGGGTTGTCCTTATTTAACCCAACTTGTACAAATTTAATTCCTGCATTTAGCTAATCTGCTATGTGGGGGGAAAATATATTCAGTCTTGTTAATAATATAGTTCACCCAAAAATGAGAATTATGTCATCATTCTGTCAAGTTACTTAACGACCACTGAAAAAGTATGTTCTATATAGTACGAATGAGTGTAGTGAGAATGAACTCAGATGTACTACATCCACCATGTTACTGTCACATGACCTACCAGCATCAGTTACATCAATAGACATAATAAATACTATTGTTATTATATAATATTTATTATGTCTATGGTTGCGTCCCTTCAACTCCATTCACAAATCCTCTCCCGTGGCCTCATGGGATAGTAAAGTGTCCGCACTTCAGAATCTTACAAGAAGTAGTAAAGATGCATTCACACCACCTCGTAATTCCTGTAGTAACGAGATTCTAGCTTGTAAAAAGCATTCACGTCCCCGTAGAGCTCGGGAATTTGATTGACAGGCGATCTAACCAATCATAACGCCAAAGCAGTCTGCTCTGGCCCAGAGACACGAGAGCACAGAGCGGATCATATCCGCAAATCAGCTCAGACCACGAAAGGTATCGGACCTATTTAAATTCTGCACCAGAATGCTATATTTTAAAGTGATGTAAAGGAGATTAGGAGGATAAACGATTAGATATTAAAAGGAAACAGAGGTTTTACTGAGTTTAGTCCCTTTAAGACAAGTCATTTCACTCGGCGGCCATCTTTGAAACGCCTCTCGGGCATCCTGGGCATCATGCAATCTCTTTGAAATTTAATCGATAGGTTGGCGAACAGTTTTGGAGAATTTGATGTTTCCCCATTCATATTTGAAATCACCAATGAAATCTAACAACAACCGGCTCACAAATTTAGTTTCTAAACGCTCGAATCATGACAAAAAAACTGTATTTTTCAGGCTGGATCAAGCTAATGCGCATGCGCAGACCTAAATGCGCGTCTCTTGGGAGGCGCGCGTCTGACTGTTTCTATAGAAACCGGTGATTCTAACGGCCGCTGAAGTGACGCGATGACTTTACCAGTTGGCGATTGGCTCTTATTTAGAAGGCGGGACTTATTCCGCCATATTGCGCGTTACACTTTCTCCCATTCAAAACAATACGAGTGACACGTCTTGTGTTATTCTATCCACAAGTTTCCTACGCCCCATGAGGCCTTGCGTCAAACGTGGGAGCATCTTCCAGTTCGAAGTTAACAAGCTGGACGTGACACTCATTCATTCAACATTTGACAGTCATTCAAGATTTAACGATCCAAACTTGCGAACGTTTGTTTTTTACTTAAAGATTTAAGATTCCAGCATATTTGAACAATGTTTTACAATAAAAAATGTTACATTAATAGTAATGTATTAATTTATGTCAGGAGTGCAGATCAATCATGCTAAATCTAACAGACCTATTCAGTTGCGCCTGCTTCCATTTATTTACGATCACGAGAATGCACAAAACAACTCCACTAAGGCTTTTAAATCCAAAGGCTTACACATTTAGAAATATATTGATAACATACCCTATGTTTACGTCACTTTTCTGAGCATTTCTATTTATTTCCCTCTAAATTATGCGATGATTGCAATCTGAGGATGTTTGCGCGATCTCTTGTCTATCTATCCTGATCCTTTCAGCCAGAGCAACAGAGGGAGCTCATGAGAAGGCAACAGGAGTTATGAGTTATACGAGTTAACCGGAGTGTGTGAATCTGTGAAAGATATGCATTTGTCAGGAATCAACAGGCACAGGGAAGAGACAGATAAAACATTAAACTAAATAAATACAAGATTATAATCATATAAGAATTGTCTTCGTCCCTCAAGCAGTCTCTGATATTTTCCATAAACGTGTGTATTTATCGCAATGGTTAACATCAGTAGCCTTTAGCATCACATACAGTGGAAACGCGACTGGCTCTGGCACGCACGATACGTTAGGAGTAAAATATCATATCATAAGGCTTTGGTGCATCAGAGACAGGTGAAGTACAGACAGCGGGTTGTTCAAGTATTGCAGGGTCAGGATGCTCTAGTCATGCAGCAGCACTTTTGTGGAAGGTCAGTAAAGTAAAGGGCAATTAAGGGCACAAACTGTTTATTGTATTGTGATATTATTAACTAATAAATGTACTAAACTGAAATGTTGTCCCTGAGCGCCGTAACGACATCTCTCATAAAGATTTGCAACTTTGCAAAGTAAACAATGATCCAAAAAACACTTAGCCTCTTCGCTAATTAGCACACTAAATACCATTGGTATGCTACTTCCGCCGCCTCACCGGAAGTTGTACCCACGTTCTCTTTTACAGTAGCGGCCCGCGGAAACAGGTGGATAGTCTTTGGTTTAACGGCTCTGACCAAGCTGTGATATAAACAAAACGCTATTGGCTATTTTTTTAAAAGGGGCGGGGCTGTTAAGTATATCGCCCTGTCTTCCTGTTTCAGTTGAAATTACGTCAACACATTAAATAATGCTGTGCATTCCAAGACACTTCAGTGGGACTTTCAGCCTGGGGGCGTTCAGTTCAGGTGTTCAAAAATGACTATAGGTAGTGTAATGTAACTAAAATTAGCCTATTGTGGCTGCTAAAATTAAAATCATACTCCAACATATACCATGCCTTGGTGACAAAATTATAGGCCACCAGCGTATGGCTACTTTTATGACGATAAATTTCATTTGCGCAAAGGATTCTGACTTATCGTCGCATTGGTAAATATGGTTTTGATGCAATGGACATAGAATATATCAGATATCATGGGAGTGAAAACTAAATCAAAGCAGAGTTTGAGTCTTTGTTGAAATCTCCTTTTTAAACTCTACAGGAAACATCTTTTTCTCAAGAGAAAAAACGGTGTCGATGGTGGCATGTTATTTAAAAGTCACCTCTAGTTGGAGCGAGAGACAGCCAGAGGCCTTCAGCATGTTTTCTTTCTCTTTTCAAAGGTTCGAGTCAAGCATTCAGCGCTTCGTGCTCGGCTTGCTTCTTAACTAACCCCTCCGAGTCACTCTATAACGGGCTGTGTTGTTGTGGCACCTCCTGCACTTCAGACGCAGATTGTGTCCCTGCTGGGATCATGACCGGGACATGGACCTCGAGGCTGGACAAAAACAGCCAGCAAATAGCGTACACGAGCTCTTACATGGCTAATGGTGGCCTATTTCTGCGCTGTTGAATCTCTTCTCACATAAAAACCACTGAGAATACAGCTGCTTTCTCCTGAGGAGATAAAGTCCAAAGACTCTGTAAGTGACAGTTTATCACAAACAGCTTGCCTTCTTTCAGTCTAACAGACAGTGTTTATTCTAGTGTCTTGTTAAAGGAATAGCTCACCCCAAAAGGAAAATTCTGTCATTGTTTACTCACCTTCATGTCATTCAAATGCTGTTTTACCACGAAGAGATTTCATAGATCAAAAAAAAAAATCTCCTTTTGAGTAAAAACAATAGAAAACATATGGGTTTGGAGCAACATTGATTTTGGATTGAAGAGGGAAACTGGAACATGCAGGCTCTTAATTCTGGGTTTGTTTGAAGGATATCGCGGGATGTGGACGGTACCCTACTGTAAACCCAGCTGCCGTGATTTATTTTCCTCTTAATCATGAGGATGTTTATGTGAAAGCATACCTCAGAGATTAAAACATCACCTGACACCAAATTCACTGAGATGAGCCAAACTAAATACACGGGTCAGGAGGAGTGCTTTGAGTTTAAAATCTGCGCTTTATACAATTACTTTCATTAAAGAACTCAAAGTTAAACAAATATGAAAGAACAACCACTTTAAACTACTTTATCTGATGCAAGTAAACCGCATCTCAGTTTTTTCTCCTACATGTTTCGCCATGAGATTCACATTACTTTCACTTCCCAAAAATAAAGAGACCACCAAAGAAGTCTCAGACCTTGTTTCGATTCCTCAAGATTCCAGTTTGTAATCGAGTCAAAATAAGATCTCAAGATGAACTCAAACATTTCTCACCAAATGATCTGAGCTGTTATCCATATTTATATCAATATGCTAAATCATGTTAGCAAAATGCCAATTGAAGTTAACAATATGTTAAAACATGCAAACAACATGCCAATTCAAGCTAGCAAAGTGTTAAAACATGCAAACAACATGTTAATTAATGCTAGTAAAGTGTTAAAACATGCAAACAACATGTTAATTAATGCTAGTAAAGTGTTAAAACATGTTAAATTGATGTTAGCAATATGTTAAAACATGTTAATGCATGATATCTATGTGCTAAATCATGTTAGCAAACATGCCAATTGAAGTTAACAATGTTAAAACATGCAAACAACATGCCAATACATGCTAGCAAAGTGTTAAAACATGCAAACAACATGTTAATTAATGCTAGTAAAATGTTAAAACATGTTAATTGATGTTAGCAAAATGTGTTAAAACATGTTCATTCATGATATATATGTGCTAAATCATATTAGCAACATGCTAATAGAAGTTAAAGTTAAAACATGCAAACAACATGCCAATTCAAGCTAACAAAGCGTTAAAACATGTTAATTAATGCTAGTAAAGTGTTAAAACATGTTAATTGATGTTAGCAAAATGTGTTAAAACATGTTCATTCATGATATATATGTGCTAAATCATATTAGCAACATGCTAATAGAAGTTAAAGTTAAAACATGCAAACAACATGCCAATTCAAGCTAACAAAGCGTTAAAACATGTTAATTAATGCTAGTAAAGTGTTAAAACATGTTAATTTATGTTAGCAATATGTTAAAACTTGTTAATTCACGATATATATGTGCTAAATCATGTTAAGCAACATGCTAATTGAAGTTAACAATGTTAAAACATGCGAACAAAATGCCAATACAAGCTAGCAAAGTGTTAAAACAGGCTAAAACATGTTAATTAATGCTAGTAAAATGTTAAAACGTCAATTGATGTTAACAACATGTTAAAACCTGTTAATTCATGACATATATGTGCTAAATCATATTAGCAAACATGCTAATTGAAGTTAACAATGTTAAAACACGCAAACAACATGCCAATTCAAGCTAGCAAAGTGTTGAACTTCATGATACTTCATGTTAGCAATGTGCTAAAACATGTAAGTAACATGTTAATTCATGATAACTGCATCTAAATCCATGCTACCAATGTGTTAAAACATGCCTGCAATGTGTTAAATCATACTAGCAACATGCTAATACATACTAGAAATCATGTTAGCAATGTATTAAAACATGTTAACAACATGCAAAGTCATATTAACAAAGATCTAAAAAAGTGTTAAAACATGTTTATTAAAATTAGCAATGTGTCAAAACATGCTAATTGAAGCTAGCAATGCATTAAAAATGCTAACAACATGCTAATTAATGCTAGTAAAGTGTTAAAACATGTTAATTCATGCCATCAATGTGTTAAAACATGCCTGCAATGTGTTAAATCATGCTAGCCACCTTCTAAATCATGCTAGCAACTTGTTAGTTCATGCTAGGAAAGTGTTAAAACATGTTAGCAATATTTATAAAAATGCTAGCAAAATGCTAATTCGCATTAGAAAAAAGTTAAATCATGTTAGCAATGTGTTAAAAATACTAATTCATATTAACGACATGCTAATTAATGCCTGCAAAGTGTTAAAAAATGTGAGCAATGTATTAAACATGTTACCAACATGGTAATGCATGTTAGCAATGTGCAAAATAAGCTAATTCATGTTAGCAACATGTTAAAACATGTTAACAAAATGCAAATTCATGTTATCAAAGATCTAAAAAATGTTAGTAACATGCTAATTCATGCTAACAAAGTGTTAAAATGTTAATTGATGTTATCAAAATGTTAAACCATGTTAATTCATGTTAGCAATGTGTTAAAAAATGGTAACAACATGCTAATTAATGCTAATTCATGCTAGTAACATGTTAAAACATGATGCTTCATGTTAGCAATATGTTAAAACATGCTAGCAACATGTTAATTCGTGGTAACCACATGTAAAAAATATAGTAGCAACATGCTAAATCATGCTCGCAATGTGCTAAATCATGTTAACAACATGACAATTCATGCTACAAATGTTCTGCTAAACATGTTAGCAAACTTCTAAATCATGCTAGCAACATGTTTTTTTCATGCTAGCATTGTTTTAGGAAAGTGTTCAAACATGCTAGCAAAATGTATAAACATGTTAGCAACATACTAATTAATACTAGAAAAGCGTTAAATCATGTTAGCAATGTATTAAAAATAGCAATTAGTATTAGCCAAATGCCAACATGCAAATTCATGCTAGCAAAGATCTAAAAAATGTTAGCAACATGGTAATTCATGCTAGCAAAGTGTTAAAACATGTTAATTGATGTTAGCAATATGCTACAACATGTTAATTCATGCTAGCAATGTGTTAAACCATGTTAGCAACATGTAAGTTCATGCTAGGAATGTGTTAAAACATGCTAGCAAAAGAGCCTGGTCTCATTAGAAAAACGCACCTTTGGAAATGTTGCATAAGTCGCATAATACGTACCAATGCATAAAAATCGCTGCAGTTTCAATGTGAAATGTCCACTGAGTGGCGCTAAAAGCATGTTCTTTTTTTGCCGGAACAGATAAACGTGAATATGGTACGTTTTTATGACGTTGGTTTTAATAGGAATCACCGCAGTTCTGATTTGAAATTTTGTCCGGTGAGTGGCGCTAAAAGTGTAATGCTCCATTATTTTTTAAAATAACGTACCACCAACACTACACCTAAGCCTACCCGAATCCCGATAACGTTAACAAAAGCAAATGTGACATAAAAATGTTCCGTAATTGTGCCATTTTAGCTTGTTTTGATCTCTCATCTTTGAACTCTTTTACCGTGACTCATTTTTCACCGGATTTCATATCCAAGGCTTCCTCGTCCTAAGTCCAACTCCATATCAGCTGAGCTACCGAGCAAGCTTGTTATGTCAGAAAAGCGAAACATATGGAGCAGGTTAACCGATGCAAAGTCCAAAATATATTCATTTACAAATCGTGCCACTTTGGTAAAAAGCATTTTGAAGTCGTAACATAATATTGTGCAAGGAGATGTGAAAACGAGTCTTTATTAATCCGATGTATGCATGCAGCATGCATGACGAACACTTTGTAAAGATCCATTTTGAGGGTTATATTAGCTGTGTGAACTTTGTTTATGCTGTTAAAGGCAAGCGCGAGCTCCGTGGGCGGGGAGTGTGAGCATTTAAAGGGGCCGCAGCATGAATTGGCTCATATTTAATGATGCACCAAAATAGGCAGTTAAAAAAATGAATTAAAAAAAATCTACGGGGTATTTTGAGCTGAAACTTCACAGACACATTCAGGGGACACCTTAGACTTATATTACATCTTGTAAAAAAACGAAAGCGCTTGCTGTTTTACTGCCTCTAGTGTTCATTTCTGTTGAAAACTGCAGTGATATGTACGTATTGGTACGTATTTTTGCGACTCGCGTAAACATTCCCACAGGTAAGTCCTTCCATGAGACTAGGTTGTAGCAAAATGTGTAAACGTTAGCAACATGTTAATTCATGCTAGTAACATCCTAACAACCACCTAATAGAGGGTATGCACGTGACGTCACCGTTAACCGTTACGACAGCGGTCACGCCCGCTAAGTGGCAAAAGACTGAGCGGCAGCATTGGTTTCCAGCGTGAATGCCGCGAAAAACACACAAAACACATCCAAAACGGGAAAAAGCTTTGTGATCGACTGTAAAAACAGCTTTGACACAAAACCTGATGTATATTGTTATTGACGTCGATGCATACCCTCTATTCATGTTGTAAGCATACTAAAACATGCTAGTAAGATTTTTTTAGTAAAACTTTCAAACTTCAGGCTGTTTGAAGTTATTTTAAACTGGCTTTGTCAAGCCAACATCAAAGTTTGTCATCAAACTTTACTCAGGTAGTTGCTTCTAAATTGTGAAAGAACAAGATCTCTCAACCAAGAGCAGGTTATATTTTTCTGCTGGTTTAATTATTCCTCTTTTGAGTGATGTTGGCTCTACTGTTTCCACGATAAGCAAGTTTTCCCAAAGGTTGGGTGGAGGGTTTCTTCAGGTCGCCCATTAACAAAGTCACAAGACCTTAAGAAAACTAACAGCATTTCTCATTCACTAACACAATGACTGCTTGTTCTGGTCAGCCAACAGTGTGGCCCTTCTTCCACGAGGAACTTCAGTCCGAGTGCATGTGTGAGTTTGTGCTGCTCCCCGGTAATGATGTGTTCTTCAATCTGCAAAACTGAAACAACAATAGAAACGTTTCACCCGACGGGGCACAATGTTTTGTGCATTTACGGAGCAGGACTACATAATTACTCATTTGATTTGCCTCTCAAGATGCTCAGCTATTGTGCATGAGAAAGTCTGTTTAATACCGGCCATGCAATGCATTTTACACTTCTCTCACTCTATTAGAATATCCATTGAACGCTGACAGAAACTGCCCAAGCTACTAGTGTTTCATTAGTGGTGTTTAATAAGGCTGTAGTCCAGGTAGACGCCATACTGAATTTAATGCGGATAAAACCGAGACTGTGAAGGATAGACTTACAGTCTTGGTCTGTTGGTAAGTTGTTGTTAAACAACAGTACAAACCACTGAACACACTGTACTTCTGTCCCTAAGCTTTGTTTTAATTCCTGTCACAAAATAAATATGGTGACTATAACCTGAGCCTCTTTGAGTTTTGCACAGGCATTCACTTCTCACACTTCAATCAGAAAGTGTAAAAATCTTAGTCAGCCTTTCGGTCTCAGACAACACAATGTTCATAATCCCTCAATCAGTTGCAGCTTTTCTGAAGATTTTTTGGGGGGTTTTAATAGTCCTTAGTGGTTCTCTTCAGCACAATTCTAGATATTATAGATTAGCCGCATTTGTTTTGGATCATCTATTAATGATTAAACATGAAAAACTGTAATGTTAATCATTTCCTGCTGGAATCCATGATTCAAAATATGCCAGTTCAGAAGAGAGATGTTGGGCCAACTGCAGTGTTGTTCTTGTTAAAGGGTCAGTTCACTTCTGAATGAAAATTTCCTGATAATTTACTCACCCCCATGTCATCCAACATGTTTTTGTCTTTGTTTTTTTAGTCGAAAAGAAATGAAGGTTTTTGATGAAAACATTCCAGGATTTTTCTCCATATAGTGGACTTCACTGGAGCCCAAACGGTTGAAGGTCAAAATTACAGTTTCAGTGCAGCTTCAAAGAGCTCTACATGATCCCAGATGAGGAATAAGAGTCTTATCTTGAGAAACCATCGCTCATTTTATAAAAATAAAAATAAAAATTATATATGTTTTAACCATAAATGCTCATCTTGAACTAGCTCTCTTCTTCTTCTCTATTTGAATTCCAGCAGTGCAGACACTGCTAAGTGTATTACTGCCCTCCTCAGGTCAAAGTTTGAACTAATTGTTATATACTTGCACTAGCATATTGTGTATGACAATTTAGTTCAAACTTTAACCTGTGGAGGGCAGTAATACACTTAGGAGTGTCTACACTGCTGGAATTCTAATAGAGAAGAAGAGAGCTAGTTCAAGATGAGCATTTATGGTTAAAACGTATATAATTAAAAAAAAAATGTAGAAAATGAGCGATGGTTTCTCTAGATAAGACCCTTATTTCTCATCTGTGATCGCTGTAAACTGTAATTTTGACCTTCAACCATTTGGGCTCCAGTGAAGTCCACTTTATGGAGAAAAATCCTGGAATGTTTTCATCAAAAACCTTAATTTCTTTTCGATTGAAGAAAGAAAGACATGAACATCTTGGATGACATGGAGGTGAGGAAATTATCAGGAGACTTTTAATTTGAAAGTGAACTAATCCTTTAATCAGTAACCTGTACCAAAAAAAGATGGGAGAAAGTGCAATGCGCAATATGGCGGAATAAGTCCCGCCTTCTAAATAAGAGCCAATCGCCGATTGGTAAAGTCACGCGTTCTGGTTCCTATAGAAACAGTCAGACGCGCGCCTCAGAAAGGAGACACAAGAAACGCGCACTTTAGGACTGTGCATGCGCATAGTCTTGATCCAGTCTGAAAAATACCGTTTTTTGTCATGAATCGAGCGTTTAGAAACAAAATGTATGAGACAGTTGTTGTCAGATTTCATTGGTGATTTCAAATATGGAATTTAATCAAAAGCTTGGCAAACAGCTTTGGAGAGTTTGATGTTTCCCCATTTAAAGAGATGCACTTGCATTCCCGAGAGACGTTTCTAACATGGCCGCCGAGTGAAATGACTTATCTTAAAGGGACTTGGCTGTATGTTGTCCCAATACTGACGCACTCTTCCTGTGTCCTCAAAAGCAAGTATTTTCAGATCACCAGCACATTCTTCTAGGATCCGAAAATGAGACGCAGCCTTAGGCTGTTCAGGATGGAATACCAGATTGCTTCCCACTGAATAATGCTCAATATATTCCATATGCTGCCTACTACTTTTAAAAAAAATAGTAAGTGTACTGTTGCTAGGCATTATGCAGCGATAGTATATCAGAGTGAGTCACATTATCTCATTACACTGCATGTTTAATTCACTGAGTGATATCCAGTTGTCATTTATAAATTAAAAAGTAAGTTTTCCACTTTAATTCAACATTAGGTAAAACTGTCTTCATGTTTGTCAGTTTGATCAAATAATTAAAAAGTAAAAATATGCACGTTAAAATGGAAGATTATATGTTGATCACATTTGCATTGTGGGATACATAATTTCTATGTGTATAATGTGCACAGTATACATACTGCAGAGGGAGTAAGAGTAGTATGACAGTATGCTATTGTGAACAGAGCCTTACTGTGACACACTGCTCCACTCCACACTGCTCAGCTGATCTTATACTGCCCTCTGGTGGTCATTCAGCGTCCTGCAACACTGTAGGAGTGGTGATATAATAATATACGTGTATTGGCTTTCAGAAGGTTATCAGCAGCTCTGTTAGGTTGGACAGGCAATTACATGCCTCGGTATTTAATTAGAGCAAATGCAAAAATATATGAATAAATCTGAATAATATATTTAAAAAGAGGCACAATAACTTAATAACATATTTGCATTACAAATAAGAAGTAATGCATAAATATTATATTCACTGTGTATTTGTAAACATTAGCAATTTTAAAATGAAATAGGAAATTCACGACATATTGCTTAATTTATCCATTGAGGATTGCAAGATGTTGCATGAACTGAAATTGGCTCTTTACACATTTGTTTGCAATTATATGATAGATAGATAGATAGATAGATAGATAGATAGATAGATAGATAGATAGATAGATAGATAGATAGATAGATAGATAGATAGATAGATAGATAGATAGATAGATAGATAGATAGATGGATGGATGGATGGATGGATTGCAGGTCTGTTTGGCTAGGGAATTGATCAGAATGGCATGGAAAAACAATACAAATGCAAATAATGAAATGAAACTACTCAAACAATCCTTCATAGATAGAATAGCAAAATAAATAAGAACAGGTTGTGTGACATGCCCTCATCCTCAAAATGTATTTATTATAACAGATAAAAGTTTGCATGATTCAAACTAAATTAAATACAGTTTATTTGCAATAAGAATAAACATGGCTAAACATGTTTTCTACGATGAATTATTGACTGTAGAGTATATGAAACCATCAAAAATAAAATTGTGTTGGGTCATCACTTGATGTCCCCATCAAAATTAGTTGACACTGCATTTGCAAAACAGATGATGATGATGATGATGATGATGATGATGATGTCACAATTACATTACAATTGACAATTATTTTTATAAGGAATATTGAAGTATTTATTAAATGATTTATTTGGGCACATCATCATCTCGTAATCTTGAATCAGAATAAGCAGCATCTCTTTATAACTACTCCACCATGAAATTAAAGTTGACAATTCAATTTTTTTTTCTTTTTTGATGGAATATTGCAGCATTTGTCATAAATGATTAATCCGTGTATATCATTTTTTTTTTTTTTTTAATTCATGTGCCTTGTAATCTTCAATCAAAATATCTTCCCCTCCCTCTTGCTGCGACTTCTCTTCTCTGATGATGAGGGCGGGGCAACCTGTCACTCACATGAGATCCACCAATAGCAAACCACAACCATCCAATCAATTCCCCACAGACAAAATCAAGCCCCGCCCTACATTTGTTCTTGTTTGAGAAGCATTTCACTCAGATATACGTCAAATAGTGAAGAAAAGGTGAGCACAACTTACACTCCAAAAAATGCTTGGGTAAAAACAACCCAAGTTGGGTTGAAAATGGACAAACCCAGCGGTTGGGTTAAATGTTTGCACAACGTGCTTTTAACCCAACTATTGTTTAAAATGACTATATGTCTGGCTTAAAATGAACCCAAAATATGTTGGAAATTAAAAATCAGACATTACTAGAGACAACACTAATAATCAAAAGATGAACATTTATTAATATGCAATTTAATTAATGTTTAATTATTAAACTTATTAATAAATGTTCATTCATTAAACATATTAATGTTAATTTCCAACATATTTTGGGTTCATTTTAAGCGAGCAATACAGTCATTTTTAAACAATAGTTGAGTTAAATAAAACTGACCAGCAGGTTGAGCAAACATTTAACCCAACCACTGGGTTTGTCCATTTTCAACCCAACATGGGTTGTTTTTAACCCAGCATTTATTTTTAGAGTGTACGTTTCATGCAACTTTAAGTAACTGGTAACTTTCGTCTCGAGTTATGAAAGAGCAACCAATAAGCAATACAATTTTCAGTAACACTTAATTTCGATAGTCCACTTTAGACTAACTATATAAGTAACTTTACAACTCCATGTCAACTCACAGTCATTAGAGTATTATTAGACTTAATATCTACTAACACTTTATTTTGATGCTCTTCAACAGACATTCTACTGACTATAAGTGACTTTGCAACTACATATGAACTTATCAAACTTATCTAATACTCTAATGAGAGTTAGCTGACATGTAGTTGCAAAGTTACTTATAGTTATTTATAGTAGAAAGTCTAAAGTGGACTGTCCAAATAAAGTGTAATTACTAACTTGACTGTGAACTATAAGGACACAGACAGTTTGTGCTCCACTAGAGGGCAGGTGAAGCTCAGGAAACCATGTGTGTGTGTGTGTGTGTGTGTGTGTGTGTGTAATTATGGCTCAGGCCCCCAGAGGGCCAGCAGAGGGAGCTTGAGAGTACGCTGACACCTGTCTGTGCTTCTTCTCACATCATTCCCTGCCTGGACTTCCGCTCACTAGCACCCTAACATGCAACGTCTGCAAAAAACCAACACCATCCCTCCCTCATAGAGTAACCTTTCCCATAATTCCCTCAGGCTGTGTGCGTGCCGCTCGACGGAGCGTTTAACAGCCTGTGGCATCTCCTGAGGACAAACATCTCAGTTTAAATGGTGACCTTTCACCTTTTGGTGTTGATTCTGGTCCTGGGTTTGGATGAGCTGCATAATTCAGTTCAGAACTGTCTGGAAAAGAAAAGAGATGTGAGACTTCCGCTTTTATACTTGTATGTTTAGCAGGAGTTTAGACCGGGCCTAAAGGAGAGCAGATCTGAGGCTTGATTTTCCCTCGTTTAGTTGCAAGCGCTCGGCTGTTTACTCGGAGCAGGCGTGATATAAAAACAGCCCACGAAGTACATTAAAATGGAAGGCAGCGTCGAGGTGACTTTAGCGGCTAATTAAAAACAGATGTGTCCATTTAATATTCTTAATACTTGGAGGGAGGGAGACAATCACTGCAGAAATATCTATTTGCCTCATTAAATTGAGAAGCTTGATCATGATGAGGGATGAAATAATGAATGAAGACAGGCATGTTTACCAGGTTGTTTAAATAGAGTTTGCCAGAAGAGACGACGAGAACAAAACCTGCTGGCTGTGGGAGCGTTTGCCTCTGCGGAGAGACGCGCTGACGCTTATTATGACTGACGCGAGCAAAACCGAGCATGGTGGTGCAAACAGAAAGGACGGGTTTAGATAAATCATACGGCTGTCAACACACCGTCAAACGCCTACCCCTTATTTTACCCACAGTGACCATTAATAGACACGGAGGTGTGCAGCAACACAGATATTCTGCCTTGCAACGTTTACATCATAAAAACAGTCATGTTGCATCAATATTTGAGGTGCTGTGTGAAACATTACTGTCTATCTATCTATCTATCTATCTATCTATCTATCTATCTATCTATCTATCTATCTATCTATCTATCTATCTATCTGTCCGTCCGTCCGGCCGTCTATCCATCTGTCTGTCTATCCATCTATCTGTCTATCTATCCATCTATCTATCTATCTATCCATCTGTCTATCTATCTGTCTATCTACCTATCTATCCATCCATCCGTCTATCTATCCATCTATTTATCTGTCTGTCTGTCTATCTATCTATCTGTCTATCTACCTATCTATCCCTCCGTCTATCTATCTATCTATCTATCTATCTATCTATGTCCGTCCGTCTATCTATCCATCTATCTATGTATCTGTCTATCTATCTACCTATCTATCCCTCCGTCTATCTATCTATCTGTCCATCTATTTATCTGTCTGTCTGTCTATCTATCTATCTGTCTATCTACCTATCTATCCCTCCGTCTATCTATCTATCTATCTATCTATGTCCGTCCGTCCATCTATCCATCTATCTATGTATCTGTCTATCTGTCTGTCTATCTACCTATCTATCCCTCCGTCTATCTATCTATCCATCTATTTATCTATCTGTCTATCTACCTATCTATCCCTCCGTCTATCTATCTATCTATCTATGTCCGTCCGTCCATCTATCCATCTATCTATGTATCTGTCTATCTGTCTGTCTATCTACCTATCTATCCCTCCGTCTATCTATCTATCCATCTATTTATCTGTCTGTCTATCTACCTATCTATCCCTCCGTCCATCCATCTATCTATCCATCTATTTATCTGTCTATCTATCTGTCTATCCATCCGTCCATCCGTCTATCTATCTATGCCCATCCGTCCGTCTATCCGTCTGTCTGTCTATCCGTCCGTCCGTCTATCTATCCATCTATCCATCCATCCGTCTGTCTGTCTATCTATCTATCCGTCTGTCTGTCTATCTATCTATCCGTCTGTCTGTCTATCCGTCCGTCCGTCTATCTATCCGTCTGTCTGAAGTTTGCATTGATGAACGTTTTTTAGTTTCACCCATCTTGTCTTCTCCTCCTTTACATGACACCTTTGTCTCAGTTTGACAAAGGCCTGAGTGTGAAATCTCAGAATTAATGAGACTAATCGCTAATCTATTACGAGGGGTAATTAGTCCAGTAGATAGTAGTGACACGTATTCATTTTCCTGCCTTCCCAGGTGGT
Organism: Megalobrama amblycephala; assembly: GCF_018812025.1. Classification (NCBI taxonomy): domain Eukaryota; kingdom Metazoa; phylum Chordata; class Actinopteri; order Cypriniformes; family Xenocyprididae; genus Megalobrama; species Megalobrama amblycephala. The sequence continues at coordinate 41,277,517 of NC_063056.1, forward strand.
CTCTCTCCCTCTCTTTCAAACACAAAAGAACACAGGACTGTTGTGCTTTGTGTCTAAATGAGTGTCTTACAGATGCTGAAATGATGCCCTGCCACGTCTGATTTTATAAATTCAATAGGAAAAGGCCTGTTTAAGCCACAGACTATTAAACTCTGAGGACTGAACAAGTCATTTTAAATTTCAAAACCCCGCTCCTGGTGTCAGGATGAGTGATCCCAACACAATACAGTGATAAGAGCATCAAACACTCAAAGCACATCCATCTATGGTGTCAGTCAGTAATCCTAAAACACCATGTGTTAAACAGCAGAATCATGTGTGCTTGAATAACTGAAAGTGATCTACTATAAAGGGCTTGATATCTGTTATACTAGTTCCTATGACAACTAAAAATTCATAAACTATTAAGTTTCAATTTCTGTAGTAGAAGGAACTTGCTGGAAGCCTTTGACAGCAGAGAGAACTAATACTAATAATAAACCAGCAACAAAATACACATTATTCAACGGATATCATCCGTCTGTCTGTCAGTTTACAGATGAATAAGGCTAATGTATGTACACATACATAAAGCAATAACATTGATGATAATAATACTAACAATAGGCCTACATTTCTGTTTCTTTTCTTCTGACTGGAAACAAAACTTGAAAGATGGCGTTATTTCTCCCAAAGGAGAGTTTCAAACTCTCACTCAAAGGACTCCTGCAGGAAGGTGTGCATCCCCGGAGCCAAATCCGGCAGCACACGGGTCCCGCGGCGGGACTGCTTCATTAGCGAGCCGGCGACAGGGGAGTTATTACCAGCGGTCCTCCCTCCACAGACCCTCTGCTAATATACAGAGAACCTCCACATCTGACGCCAGGTGGGCTAGCCTATTAATACTGGTGTTAATATTCAGCAGCGAGATGAGTTAATGTCCACAGAGAGAGAGGGAGAGGAGTAATATCAGAGAGCAGGACTGCAGGGTCGAGTTGGTCTGGGGAGACTCTGAACTGCCGCGCCTCAGGCTGTAATTAGTAGCCGGTGACAACACGGCTCACCAGAGAGAGATTTTCAGCAAGGTAAACAGGGACATCAGCACTTGAGACATAACAATAATTATCAATCATGAAAACAATCATCACTGCGTTTACTTTTCTATTAGGGAGGAAACTGAGTGACCAGAGAACCTCAGTCAGTGCTGGAGGCCTGCTCATGCCAAGTTCAAATTTAGTGCAAAAAAACATCACACTAACTTTGGATATCATTTCAGTTGTCTAAACTTTTTCAGAAACATTTGTATATTCCATTTACAAATATTTAAGTTTTCTATTGTGGAGGAAACTATGGAAGCTTGTTTCTGCCACAGAATAAAAAATAAAAAAGGTAATTGTGACTTTTTATATCTTGCAGTTTAGACTTTATAACTGACAATTCTTAAATTTTTTCTCAGAATTGCGAGTTTATATCCCAAGTCTACGGGGCCCTGCACATGACATGCAAGAAAAAAAGTTAATTGTGCACGCGATTTACTATTTTGTTCCCTCGATTTGCTGAATCGTGCAAACGATTTACTAATTCGTTCCCCTGATTTGCTAAATCGCATGGATGATTTACTAATTCGCTAAATTTATTAATTTGCTAAATTGTGCGCACGATTTACTATTTCGTTCCTTGATTTGCTGAATCATGCGAACGATTTACTATTTCATTCCCTCGATTTGCTGAATCGTGCGAACGATTTACTATTTCATTCCCTCGATTTGCTGAATCGTGCGAACGATTTACTATTTCATTCCCTCGATTTGCTGAATCATGCGAACGATTTACTATTTCATTCCCTCGATTTGCTGAATCATGCGAACGATTTACTATTTCATTCCCTCGATTTGCTGAATCGTGCGAACGATTTACTATTTCATTCCCTCGATTTGCTGAATCGTGCGAACGATTTACTATTTCATTCCCTCGATTTGCTGAATCGTGCGAACGATTTACTATTTCATTCCCTCGATTTGCTGAATCGTGCGAACGATTTACTATTTCATTCCCTCGATTTGCTGAATCGTGCGAACGATTTACTATTTCATTCCCTCGATTTGCTGAATCGTGCGAACGATTTACTATTTCATTCCTTGATTTGCTGAATCATGCGAACGATTTACTATTTCATTCCCTCGATTTGCTGAATCATGCGAACGATTTACTATTTCATTCCCTCGATTTGCTGAATCATGCGAACGATTTACTATTTCATTCCCTCGATTTGCTGAATCATGCGAACGATTTACTATTTCATTCCCTCGATTTGCTGAATCATGCGAACGATTTACTATTTCATTCCCTCGATTTGCTGAATCATGCGAACGATTTACTATTTCATTCCCTCGATTTGCTGAATCATGGGAACGATTTACTATTTCACTCCCTCGATTTGCTGAATCATGCGAACGATTTACTATTTCACTCCCTCGATTTGCTGAATCATGCGAACGATTTACTATTCCATTCCCTCGATTTGCTGAATCATGCGAACGATTTACTATTTCATTCCCTCGATTTGCTGAATCATGCGAACGATTTACTATTTCATTCCCTCGATTTGCTGAATCATGCGAACGATTTACTATTTCACTCCCTCGATTTGCTGAATCATGCGAACGATTTACTATTCCATTCCCTCGATTTGCTGAATCATGCGAACGATTTACTATTTCATTCCCTCGATTTGCTGAATCATGCGAACGATTTACTATTTCATTCCCTCGATTTGCTGAATCATGCGAACGATTTACTATTTCATTCCCTCGATTTGCTGAATCATGCGAACGATTTACTATTTCGTTCCTTGATTTGCTAAATTGTGTACGCGTTTTACTATTTCGTTCCCTCGATTTGCTGAATCGTGCAAACGTTTTACTATTTCCTTCCTTGATTTGCTAAATTGTGCACGTTTTACTATTTCGTTCCCTCGATTTGCTGAATCATGCAAACAATTTACTATTTCATTCCCTCGATTTGCTGAATCATGCGAACGATTTACTATTTTGTTCCTTGATTTGCTAAATTGTGCACGCCTTTTACTATTTCGTTCCCTCGATTTGCTGAATCATGCGAACGATTTACTATTTTGTTCCTTGATTTGCTAAATTGTGCACGCCTTTTACTATTTCGTTCCCTCAATTTGCTTAATCGTGCAAACGATTTACTATTTTGTTCCCTCGATTTGCTAAAATGTGCAGAAGATTTACTATTTCATTCCTTGATTTGCTAAATTGTGTGTGATATTTACTAATTTGTTCCCTTGATTTGCTGAATCGTGTGAACGATTTACTATTTCGTTCCCTCGATTTGCTGAATTGTGCAAACGATTTACTATTTCATTCCCTCAATTTGCTAAATTGTGTGGAATATTTACTATTTCTTTCCTTGATTTGCTAAATTGTGCACGTGTTTTACTATTTCGTTTAGATTTGCTAAATCATGTGCGCGATTTACAATTTTGTCCCTTGATTTGCAAAATCGTGTGAACAATTTACTATTTTGTTCCCTCAATTTGTGAAATCATGCGCATGATTTATGAATCGAGGGAACAAAATAGTAAATTGAAAAAACTGTGAGGTAAATTAACAATTGCGAGAAAAAAAAGTCAGAATTGTGAGATTAAAAAGTTACAACTTTATTATCATTATTTTTTTTTTATTATTATTATCCCGTGGCGGAAGCAAGCTTCTGTAGGAAACTGAATGAGCAGAAAATAAAAATACTTCATCATGCATGCAATTTCAGGGCCTAGTCACATCAATTTGCAATTTTTAGCTTAAAACCCAAAATATTATTATTAAATATTATTTCTTGGGAGGCTAGGTCATTTTTTTAATCATACAGATGATGAACAATTAAGTCACAACATTTTCAGAGAATACCATAAATCCAGTATTGTACTGTTTATATGCAAAAAAAAAGTTTGTGAATATTTTTTCTATTTAAAAGGGAAACAAAGTGAGCGGGGAGCTTCAGTGGTTTTAAAACAGCATTTTAAAAGTGTTACACAGTCCAAAATATCATATTGTGATGAAGAGTTGTTCTTTTATTCTGAGACTGGATGAAAATTCAGCATTGGACTCTGTATGAATAGTTTTGGTGTGAATATTTTATAGTTTTGTATCATATAAGTTGAATCGCACATGTTTAAACAGGCCTTTAGACTCGAATATCAGAGCACTTTTTTGTTTTCACTTTCCTGAACAAGTTGTTTTCAAATAAATGAAAATGAAAATATCTAAAAAGATCACTGTTGCCATTCATACACCCACAATTGAACTGAAACACTCTAAATGCATGACATTTGACCCAGCGTAACTGATGGAACAAAAGCTCCCTATTAATCACTGTTTTCCAGACCTTTGGGGAACCATATTTCATCCACAAAGGCCTGATATTAGATACTCCACTCAACCCATCTGACTGGATAAACAGAATGACTTCTCCATATAACCTGAGAGCAGGAGGCAGAGATAGACAGCGAATCCCGATCCGCTGGGAATTCCAGAGTGAATGCAACACAGTATCAAACGCTGAACCCTCGGTGCGTCGTGCCAAGGGGCTGATGGGATATCTCTGGGGAGCCATTAGCGCTTCGATCTGCGGTAAAGCGCTGGGGAACCAGCACAAGTCATGAGAGAGAACAGAAAAACTCACAACACACTAACAACACCTGTCACCCCTGCGCCTAATGAGAGACACAATTAGCAATTAACAGTGCGATCTGTCAGCACTGATACCTGCCTCCCCGCGCTCACCTCGGCCCAGCTGGGACAGACGGCAAGAGGGAAACATCCCGAGCTCTTAATCAGCAGAGAAACACACCCAAAGAATTATTCTCACTCCAGACTAAAGGTGCTTACAAATCACTGGCCTGATATACCATGAGCTTGAGCTACTTTCATATTTAATTGCAGTCTTACCTTATGAGACTACATTTATAAAATCAAGAATGAACTTGAAAGAGTTAATCATTAAAGAAAAAATAATTTAGTGTTTAAAAATCTTTTTAAACTAAATTGTTTGGGAGCGGATAGTTCAGAAAAAGCTGCCAACAACTTTAAAATTAGTTTTTTAATTTAATATATTAATATTTAGTTACAGTGTTTAGGTTATGAGACTAAATAAATCAAGATTGCACCTCAAAGAGTTAATCATTAAAAAACATTATTTCTGTAGTTTAAAAATCTTTTTAATTCGTTTGTGAGCAGAAAATGAAGCCAACAACTTGAATATTTTAATATGATTTAATATTATTTAATTAGCATTTAATTAATATTTATATTTAATATTACAGTGTTTACATTATGAGACTAAAACATTAAAAAAAGATTATTAATACAGTTTATTTATTTGTATTTTTTTGGAGAGTGAATGGGAAAAATCAGCCAACAAGTGTCCAGCATGTAAGATAATATTTATAATTAATAAGTAAGAAAATAAGTCAATTTATATATATATATATATATATATATATATATATATATATATATATATATATATATATATATATATATATATACTTATTAATTAATTATAAATTATATTATTTAAATTATATTAAATTATAAATTAATTAAAATTATATTAATTAAATTATTATATTAATTATAAATATTATATATATATATACTTCCATTTGTGTTATTATTTTATAATCATAATAAAGAGTGTCAAGTCAAGACGAATGTATTTATGTATTTGTATAGAACTTTTCACAATACACATTGTTCCAAAGCAGCTTTACAGAAAATCATGATGTCATGTTTATAATATCTTAATATCCTCATGTCTTATACTCACATGTAGCAGATAAGAGTTGGGCAATAATATAGTTACATTTTGCGATGATACAAGCTATCAAGCATTTGAGATTTGCTATATTGTATAATAGTTCACTTTATGTGAGTGTACAGTATGTATGTGGATAAAGTAGGACATACTTATATATCCAAATTCATGAGCTGGATGATAATATTGCTACATTTTGTGATATAATAAAAAAAAATCCAACAGTTGACATTTGCTATACAGTATCCATTGCTTTATGTGAGTGTACTGTATGTATGCAGGTGCAGACTTGCATTGTGTTATGATTTATGTTCTGACACATCTTTGCATTCATATAGAGCGCTGCAGGGATGATGCAATATTTTAGGCCAAACCTGAAGTTAGGTTCACTTGATGAAAAGCCAATGAGATTTTTCTGTTGGCTCGCTTGGATTATTGCTTTATCAAGATAATCTTCACAAATAACCACAATTTTTTTAAATGAATTTTTAGGCCTAATTACAATTGCCAAAAGTAAAAAGCTAAAGTTAGGTTATAAATGTTTGATGCAGTTCAATATAGAACTTTAGGGTTCTTGACTCAGTTTTAAAGGAGTCCTTGATTATGATTTGACTTTTTTAACTTTAGTTAGTGTGTAATGTTGCTGTTTGATCATAAACAGCATCTGTAAAGTTACGACGCTCAAAGTTCAATGCAAAGAGAGATATTTTCTTTTAAAGAATTTGACTACAATAAATGGCACAATCGATGAATCAACTCCACAGCAACTACATAAATGTATCCACTAACCATTCAGAAACATCTAAAAGTTGTAACTTCTTCCTGAGTCTCTCCATCAGTGTCGACTCCGGTTTGAACAATGTAAGGCTGAACACCGTTACTGACAATCCTCATTTTGGCTGCATGAGATTCTCCAGCTTTGTTGTTGTTGAGCTGTTAAAGCTCCGCCCTCTTCTGGAAAGGGGCGGGAGCAGCAGCTAATTTGCATTTAAAGGGACACACACAAAAACGGCTCACACCCAAATAGGGGCAAATTTGACAAGTAATTAAATAAATGATCTGTGGGGTATTTTGAGCTGAAACTTCACAGACACAATCTGGAGACACCAGAGACTGATATGACGGGGGAATAATAGCTCCCCTTTATGCCAAAAAGGTTCTAATAAGGAGAATTGTCTTAAATAATAGCATAATACTTTCATGTTTCATGGTTATTTCAGTTTTTTTTTCTAGTGATAAAGTGTTTACGAGCAATTTTATTCATAACATTTCTATTAAAATTAAAAATGAAATAAAATTAGTTGATTAAAACTAAATTCATAAAGAGGTGATGGGAACCCCTAAAAGGTTCTATACATAAAGTGCCTGAAGGAACCCTTTAAGATTCTACATAGAACCTTTTCTTCTGTGTGCGCAGTCACATGACTTAAACATCACCACCTCTAAACAACCTCTTCTGACAGTTAGAATAGTTTGTATAAACACAACAGAGCTATAAAAGTGGACTAATGAGAAGATAAACCGTGAAATATCCTGAGCTTGTGTTCACCAAAGAGCTTATTTCAGGCTTTTAACCAAAAACCTAGGGATGCACGATATATCGGCCACCATATCGGTATCGGCTGATATATGTTCATTTTTAATGTTGTCGTTATCAGCCTGATAAGAAAATTTGGCCAATATATTAAAGCCAATAAATAATGGATTATTTCCTTCAGCTGAGACACTTTAGATGTGCACTGTTAGATTTATCAGCCAATATATCGGTTATCGGTTATATATCGGTTATTTTAAAAATAAAAAAATTATTGTTATCGGTAATGGAGAAAATTTTCATATCGGTGTATCTCTACAAAAACCCACTCCAAAAAAAAAAACATTGACTCGATGCTTGATAAAATTCATTTCCAGGTTTTAGAATGAATTCTCCCGTCCCGGCTTTCATGTATAAAGAATTATCGGTTATCGGTATCGGCCAAAATTTTCATATCGGTGTATCCCTACAAAAACCCATAAAAAAACCCATGGACTTCAGGACGATGGAAACGGATGCTCATTAAAACTCATTTCTGGGTTTTGAAATTAATTCTCCCGGCCTGCCTTTCATGTATAAAGAATTATCGGTTATTTTGCCAAAAATTTTCAAATTAATTCTCAGGACGATGGAAACGGATGCGCATTAAAACTCATTTCCGGGTTTTGGAATTAATTCTCCCGGCCTTTCATGTATAAAGAATTATCGGTTATCGGTATCGGCCAAAATTTTCATATCGGTGTATCCCTACAAAAACCCATAAAAAAAAACCCATCGACTTTATGACGATTGAAACGGATGCTCATTAAAACTCATTTCTGGGTTTTGGATTAATTCTCCCGGCCCGGATTTCATGTATAAAGAATTATCGGTTATCGGTATCGGCCAAAATTTTCATATCGGTGTATCCCTACAAAAACCCATAAAAAAAAACCCCATCGACTTTATGACGATTGAAACGGATGCTCATTAAAACTCATTTCTGGGTTTTGGAATTAATTCTCCCGGCCCGGATTTCAAGTATAAAGAATTATCGGTTATTGGTATCGGCCAAAATTTGCATTTATATACTCACAGATTGCATGCTCACCCACAATGTGTCATAAAACACTCACAAACTATCGCTGTCACCTAACAAATCAGGTTTATGTTTAAAAAAGGTTTGAACATATGCAAAAACGCCAAACAACATCAACTGTTCTTGTAAAACACTTCAGCACTGGGGGGAAAGCTGCTATTTCTTTAGGCTGTAAAAAGTCCAAGCTGGGACAGATCTGTGTGTGGAAGCGTCACGTGTGGATCGCAGCTATTGTAATAAGATTAGACCTGCCTGATACACCTCCAGGATAGTAATTGTGTCAGCCCATGAGGTCAATGGGGAATTGGAGTGTTAAATCCAATTTTGAACTTGTCTCTCTCGTTCTGCGGGGTGTACAGGAGTACCAACCATATGCCACAGTCCCCGATTTCACCAGATGAATATGGATGAGAGCCGAGCTGCTCTCACATCTCCGTATGGAAGCCAAATCTACCTGTATGACTGGGAATAACCCTTTGCCCTGTTTTACAGTCAAGCTAAGTGTACGAAAACATGGTTTTAATTCCGTTGTGTACAATGGCTCACTCTGTCTATGAAGGGCATCTCTCTATTGTCGTCAGAAAATTAATAAATGACACTGGCTGACAGGCAGATTAGAGTCATTCTTAATAGACATTGTTAGCAGAACGCCACTGTTGAACCTAAATAACTTTCTGTTTAACTCTGAAATCAATGGAGTATGAAGGGTAAACCTTAGTGGAATAGCGTGATTTAGTAAATATTAGTAGATAAATAAATATTAAGCATTTTAACCATGAGGTGCATTTGCACGTCATGCACGCAACCGCAAACATGCACACAACCAAATTACCACATATTTTTGTTTTTAGTACTTTCCTACCTATCCATTAATTTCAAAACAATTCAGCGACAAGTCAAACAGTTCAATAAACACACACGTAAATAATAATCTGCAAAGCAGTTCAATAGTTCAGTTTCAAATAATCAATGTGCAAAACCACAAAATGAAGATTCAAAGCTTTACGAATCTTTTGTCTTGAATCAGTGTTTGGAGTTGTGTATCAAACTGCCAAAGTCATGTGATTTCAGTAAACGAGGCTTCGTTACGTCATAAGTGTTTCGAAACGTTTCGAAATTTCAATGGTTCACGTGAGTTTGTCAGTTTGATACATGCTCCGAACCACTGAATCGAAACAATAGATTCGCAAAGCTTCATGAAGCAGTGTTTTGAAATCGCCCATCACTAGATATTGTTGAATAAAGTTATTTTGTTTTTTTGCCACACAAATAGTATTCTCGTCACTTCATAACATTAAGGTTGAACCACATGAACTGATTTAAATATGTCTTTAGTAGCTTTCTGGGCATTGAAAGTGTAAATTATCTTGCTGTCAATGCAGGCCTCACTGAGCCATCGGATTTCATCAAAAATATCTTAATTTGTGTTCTGAAGATGAACGAAGGTCTTGCGCATGTGTAACAACATGAGGGTGAGGAATTAATGACAGAATTTTCATTTTTGGGTGAACTAACCCTTTAAGGTTCATACTAAAAACAATAACCATATAACTGGACTTTGACATTATTTTATATTTAGAATGATTTTTTAGAACTATCATTGTGTGAACAGGCCTTTATTTTTTCCAGGTTCCCAGAGTTTAATCTTTTCAACCAGTAAGACTGCTTTTAAATTTATTCTGCAGATTATCCCTCAAGAATGAAGGTAAAAATAACTTGTGTGGGTGTGAACAATATCATCAAACCTCTGCATCTCGTCTCGTGCAAACAGTAGATCAATCCTGCGCTGTGGTCAGTCATTCATTCATCTTCATCACTGTATTCGAGTGTGCTGTCGGTGTGACATCTCACGCGATGCTCGGGACAAATCCTCGTCTCATTGAGAGGAAAGTTTGCCCTCGAATCACTCACACAAAAGATGTTTAACAGCAGTAAACAGAGGTGCAGCTTTGTTCTCGATGGGCCTCGCTGTTTGAATATCAGAGGTAAAGTGGAAATATTGTACACTAAAGATGAAACACAAAGCAGAGAGTGTTTCACTTCAGAAGCGAAGAGCATAGCCTGCAGGACGAGCTGAAAAAGTTACTTCACTGTGATGGAAAATATACACATGCACAGTAATGGTTTCAGATACCGTGCTTCACAGGTATCTGCTTTAAAAGAACACGGTGAAGTGAGACAAATGTTCATAATCAATATAATTAATTCAGTATCAATAAAAAAAAACACTGTCTAATTAATATGGATGATTTATTCAGCCAACATTTGCGTGCTGTTTATTTGAATCCGTATTGTTACTGTTAACTAAAACAAACTATTAAAATAGTTTTGGTAATTGAAATAAAGCTGAAATAAAATAAAATAAAATACAAATATTATATGAAAAACTTAGAATTTAAAAACATAATGAAAAATGTTACCATAAGCTGAATTACTGAGATTGCTAAAACTATATATTATGTAATATAGTTTAAATATATTAGTCCTGTCAAAACGATTAATCGCATCGAACATAAAAGTTTGTACACACACATATATTTACAAATATATCTATATATACTTTTGTTAGATGTGATTAATATATATATATATATTATTTGATTATGATTAACATACATATATATATATATATATATATATATATATATATTTTAATCACATCTATATATATATATATATATATATATATATATATATATATATATATATATATATATATATATATATATATATATATATATATATATATATATATTTCCAAAACTGACATCCGAGGTGATATTTTTTAAAATATTGAGGGAAAAACAAAACACTAAACTTGGTTAAGGTAAAATGATTAAAAACTTAGACTAAAATTAAAACTGATAATATAAAAATAAAAGCCAATTCAAAATATTATTGAATATAATATAATTAACATAATATAAAATATTAGTGCTGTCAAATCAATCAATCGCATCTAACATAAAAGTTGTGTGTGTGTGTACATATATTCACAGTCAATTTATTCAGACATCTTGAACATTTCATTCATTAATACAGTTTATTCACTATAGTTTTAAAAATTGTTAATAACATATGACAAGATGTCAGAGTTAAATCGGCAGAAAAAAATTATCTTAATTATGTCAGATAACACTTAAGCAAAACTAAAGTAAAATAAAAGCAAAATATTAATGAATACTAAAATAAAATAATACTGGATATACAATATACCAGTCAAAACTTGGACACACCTGAACACACTTAAATCTCATGATCTTTTGACCTCATTTTTGCAGTCAAAATTGCGCCTACATATGAATTTCATTAGAAGAGAGAGAAGGAAAAGCATCAAGATGTGCTCATACTCGTTCCTCCTTCAAAAATGTTTAAAAGCATCCCAGGATCCTCAATAAGTTGGTTGATGAATATCCAGAGCTGAAATCTACAGCAAGAAGAAGCTCAAATGTAAGAGCGTTTTCATTTTTGATCACTATATAATTCCTTTTGTCTTATTTCATAGCATCAGTGACTTTACTATTTCCTGAAATGTGGAAAATCGTCGACCAAGAATGAGTAGACGTGTCAAAACTTTTGTTCATACAGGACTTAAGAGAAGATAAACTCATGAATTATCTCTGAACCACTTGATATATACGGATATCACACACACTAAAGACAAGATGGCATATTTTTGGTCAGCATCGCTCTCTCTGTCAGATCACGCAGGAGATGGATGATTTTGCCCCGAGGTTGGCTCGGCCTACCAGGCGGCGTGGCGTGCTCTGTTGTAGCGCAGTGATTCACTCGACACAGAGCATCGGTGATAAATCTCTTTGTCGCTAATGAACTGCATTTAACAATAAAATGCAGCGGGAAACGGAACATTTCATTTATAAGAAGATCAATGACACTGACAGGCCCTTCTTTGCTCGCTTTCGGAGAAGCGCTGGCGGGCTTGTGCTGTGCCACAGCTGCCATCAATCACAGGCGCTGCAACAACCAGATCAATCAAACAAACAAACAAAAAAAAAACGAAGTAGCACAAGAAAGAGGGCAACAGGCCCCTAATCATGTGTCTGGGAGCAGGTTTAACCCGTTCACTCAAGCGTGATTGTGTTGGTATTGCGGTACACGCGTGACGGCGGAACACACGCGAGCATCAGAAGTGAGTGATCATGAGTGGGGTCGGGAAGTGCTTCATCACCGACGTCCTCCATCTGCGGAGCGACACTTCATAATTCCAGGCATCTGCTTTCATTTATAAAGTGATCACTTAGTCCTCTGTGTCTCTCTCCGGCTTCACAGGGTCCCGTTCACCCCTGTCGGAGTTACTGCGGCCTTCACGGCAGGGTTGCCAGGTCTGCGTAACAAAACCTGTACAATGGCCAATCAAAAATAGCCCAATAACCATATCGCATTTCTCAAAATATATCATTTCCATACCTAAAATATATATTTTACAGTCAATGTTATTAGAGGTGGCCTTTGCAATTTTGGAAGCACATTTCAAAGAGTTTGAGGAAAAAAGACAGAAAAATGTGACTGCGGTTGCTTTATTATCTCAGTTATATTTATCAATGTTATCTCATATTTCACAATTAATAGTCCATTTATAAAGGCATTCTATCTACCACTATTCACGTGTTCATTCGCATGTTTATCATTATCAATAATTAGACAGATTCGTTAAAAATGGCTGATTCATTAAGGAACAAAGCAAGTGACTTTCTTAACGAGTGAGTTGTTGAATCAATCATTAGACCGTTTCATTCAAAATGGCTGATTCATTAAGGAACAAAGCAAGTGACTTTCTTAACGAGTGAGTTGTTGAATCAATAATTAGACCGATTAGTTCAAAATGGCTGATTCATTAAGGAACAAAGCAAGTGGTTTTCTTTTCATTAAGGAACAAAGCAAGTGACTTTCTTAACGATTGAGTCATTGAATCAATCATTAGACAATTTCGTTCAAAATCAATCATTAGACAATTTTGTTCAAAATGGCTAATTCATTAAGGAACAAAGCAAGTGACTTTCTTAACGATTGAGTCATTGAATCAATCATTAGACAATTTCGTTCAAAATGGCTGATTCATTAAGGAACAAAGCAAGTGACTTTCTTAACGATTGAGTCATTGAATCAATCATTAGACAATTTCGTTCAAAATCAATCATTAGACAATTTCGTTCAAAATGGCTGATTCATTAAGGAACAAAGCAAGTGGTTTTCTTTTCATTAAGGAACAAAGCAAGTGACTTTCTTAACGATTGAGTCATTGAATCAATCATTAGACAATTTCGTTCAAAATCAATCATTAGACAATTTTGTTCAAAATGGCTAATTCATTAAGGAACAAAGCAAGTGACTTTCTTAACGATTGAGTCATTGAATCAATCATTAGACAATTTCGTTCAAAATGGCTGATTCATTAAGGAACAAAGCAAGTGACTTTTTTAACGATTGAGTCATTGAATCAATCATTAGACAATTTCGTTCAAAATCAATCATTAGACAATTTCGTTCAAAATGGCTGATTCATTAAGGAACAAAGCAAGTGGTTTTCTTTTCATTAAGGAACAAAGCAAGTGACTTTCTTAACGATTGAGTCATTGAATCAATCATTAGACAATTTCGTTCAAAATGGCTGATTCATTAAGGAACAAAGCAAGTGACTTTCTTAACGAGTGAGTTGTTGAATCAATAATTAGACCGATTAGTTCAAAATGGCTGATTCATTAAGGAACAAAGCAAGTGGTTTTCTTTTCATTAAGGAACAAAGCAAGTGACTTTCTTAACGATTGAGTCATTGAATCAATCATTAGACAATTTCGTTCAAAATCAATCATTAGACAATTTCGTTCAAAATGGCTAATTCATTAAGGAACAAAGCAAGTGACTTTCTTAACGATTGAGTCATTGAATCAATCATTAGACAATTTCGTTCAAAATGGCTGATTCATTAAGGAACAAAGCAAGTGACTTTCTTAACGAGTGAGTTGTTGAATCAATAATTAGACCGATTAGTTCAAAATGGCTGATTCATTAAGGAACAAAGCAAGTGGTTTTCTTTTCATTAAGGAACAAAGCAAGTGACTTTCTTAACGATTGAGTCATTGAATCAATCATTAGACAATTTCGTTCAAAATGGCTGATTCATTAAGGAACAAAGCAAGTGACTTTCTTAACGATTGAGTCATTGAATCAATCATTAGACAATTTCGTTCAAAATGGCTGATTCATTAAGGAACAAAGCAAGTGACTTTCTTAACGATTGAGTCATTGAATCAATCATTAGACAATTTCGTTCAAAATGGCTGATTCATTCAGGGACAAAGCAAGTGACTTTCTTTACGACGATTGAGTCATTGAATCAATCATTAGACAATTTCGTGGTTTTAGTGGTTTTCTTTTCATTAAGGAACAAAGCAAGTGACTTTCTTAACGATTGAGTCATTGAATCAATCATTAAACAATTTCGTTCAAAATGGCTGATTCATTAAGGAACAAAGCAAGTGACTTTCTTAACGATTGAGTCATTGAATCAATCATTAGACAATTTCGTTCAAAATGGCTGATTCATTCAGGGACAAAGCAAGTGACTTTCTTAACGATTGAGTCATTGAATCAATCATTAGACAATTTCGTGGTTTTAGTGGTTTTCTTTTCATTAAGGAACAAAGCAAGTGACTTTCTTAACGATTGAGTCATTGAATCAATCATTAGACAATTTCGTTCAAAATGGCTGATTCATTAAGGAACAAAGCAAGTGACTTTCTTAACGAGTGAGTCATTGAATCAATCATTAGACCGTTTCATTCAAAACGGCTGATTCATTCAGGGACAAAGCAAGTGACTTTCTTAACAAATAAGTCGTTGAATCAATCATTATACCATTTCGTTCAGAACGGCTGATTCATTCAGGGACAAAGTAAGTTACTTTCTTTATGAGTGAGTCATTGAATCAATAATAAGACTAATTCGTTCAAAACGGCTGATTCATTCAGGGACAAAGCAAGTGACTTTCTTTACAAGCGAGTCGTTGAATCAATCATTATACCGTTTTGTTCAAAACGGCTGATTCATTCAGGGACAAAGCAAGTGACTTTCTTAACAAATAAGTCGTTGAATCAATCATTATACCATTTCGTTCAAAACGGTGGATTCATTCAGGGACAAAGCAAGTGGCTTTCTTAACAAGTGAGTCGTTGAATCAATAATTAGACTGTTTCATTCAAAACGGCTGATTCCTTCAGGGACAAAGCTAGTGACTTTCTTTACAAATGAGTCATTGAATCAATCATTAGACTGATTCATTCAAAACGGCTGATTCATTCAGGGACAAAGCAAGTGACTTTCTTTATGAGTGAGTCGTTGAATCAATAATAAGACTAATTCGTTCAACACGAGTGGCTTTCTTAACAAGTGAGTCATTGAATCAATAATTAGACCAATTCGGTCAAAGCAGCTGATTCATTCAGGGACAAAGCAAATTACTTTCTTTACAAGTGAGTCGTTGAATCAATAATTAGACCGTTTCGTTCAAAACGGCTGATTCCTTCAGGGACAAAGCAATTACTTTCTTTATGAGTGAGTCGTTGAATCAATCATTAGACCAATTTGTTCAAAACAGAATCAAAATTTAGACCGATTCATTCAAAACGGCTGATTCATTCAGGGACAAAGCTAGTGACTTTCTTTACAAATGAGTCGTTGAATCAATCATTAGACTGATTCATTCAAAACGGCTGATTCATTCAGGGAAAAAGCAAGTGACTTTAGGAGTGAGTCGTTGAATCAATAATAAGACTAATTCGTTCAACACGAGTGGCTTTCCTAACAAGTGAGTCATTGAATCAATAATTAGACCAATTCGGTCAAAGCAGCTGATTCATTCAGGGACAAAGCAAATTACTTTCTTTACAAGTGAGTCGTTGAATCAATAATTTGACCGTTTCGTTCAAAACGGCTGATTCCTTCAGGGACAAAGCAATTACTTTCTTTATGAGTGAGTCGTTGAATCAATCATTAGACCAATTCATTCAAAACGGCTGATTCATTCAGGGACAAAATTCTGAAATCACTAAACTTGGCAACCCTGCTTCTCATCCACTCCAAATCTTGTGAACAAAAGCAACAGTTCAATGAAATGGTTGAACTGGTTCATAAACTGGTCCAGTCTGAATGATTCATTCACAAAGCAGACATTTATTAAAAACCTGTTATTTTAGTATTTATTTTAGTTTTAATAATATTTTGAAATAGCTTTTATTTTTTTGTTTAATTTTTAATAATTCATTGTGTTTGTCATTTTGTTTTTTGTCTTTTTTTTTTTAAATATTGCTATTTAGATTTAATTTATTTTTATTTCAGTTCTAGTTTTTATTTATTTCCAATTAATCATTTTATTCCTTCAACTTAAACTTATTTCAGTTTATTGCCAAGGCAACACTTCTAATTTTCGTTTTTAAAATAAGTTTTTTTTCAACTAATGTTTATATTTTATTTTATTTTATTTCAGCACTATTTCAATTAACCGAAATGTTTTTAATAGTCTTAGTTTTAGTTAACGATAATAACCCTGATTAAAACATGCAAAAGCCAAGAAATGTCACTTAATATTAGCATTATCTGTTTTACATGTAAATTATATTTAGGCTCTAAATTAGCATTTTTGTAGGATGAATAATGGCTGCAACAAAACTAAAATTACAATAAACACCATTATTAATAGAACTTCACTGAAATTTTTTTTTTTATAATATATATAAAAATATATATTCAAATAGAATACAGCTATATTAAATTGGAAAAATATTTCACAATATTACTGTATTTTTAAATGAAGCTTGAGGTGCATAAGAGACTTCTTTCAAAAGCATTCAAAATCACTGACCCCCAAATTTTAAAAGGTTGTGTAATATATAAAGAACATTGACATGCTGAAACCTCCTGATGTCAAAAAAGTAAACACGTCCCATTGTCCTGTTTAAGAGTAAGAGGAAACAGGAGGGGGCTGTATTGTTACACTCAGCTCGTATGTCAAAATAGTCCAATTCATCCAGTTCACAAACTTCTAGAGGTGTCATGCACTGGTGTTTTATTTCACCTTGTGCCCTAGGCAAGATAAAACAATTAAGAATGAATAACAAAGCTGATCACGACTTATTAGTCTAGTGGTATGGCAGTTTACTACATCATAAAATTGCATCTTGATACCACAGACTACCTTGTCATGTTTGCATAGATATATAAACTGTTAATTAATGTTAAAGACATTTTTGTTACTTTACTACTAGTTTTGGTATTGTGTTGCGTCAATGTCCAAACCAGACCCAGTTGAGAACCACTGATTTAAGGTGATCTATTCCATTCGATTTTTCACATTCTATAGATCAATGTGCATCACAGCAAGAAAATCATTAGAAATACATTAAGTCACAACCGGTTTAACATTATAAGTAAATCTCTTTCCTCAATCAAAACACCACAGGTAATACAGAAATGACATAATTCCATTAGTTTGCTTCTCACAAAGATGATTTCATCTTATTTGTGTACTGTACTAATGTTGACATACTACAGTGCAACCTAATGATGGTGTTGAAAAGCAATTTGTGACCAGTAGGTGGTACACTTCTCACATTATACTGCTGGCAAAGGCCTCATTTAAAAACTTGCTATTTGATGATAATGAAAATCTTAAACTCTTGTTCCATCATTAAAAATAAAAACCAACATCTGTTGCAAATATATTTGGATACATTAGTGTCACCTTTGGGATTTGTACCAAATCGAAATCCTTGACGATTAACGACAGCATCAGACCAGTGAAATGTAGTCCTGGAGCCATTACAGAGATAATACATATCAGTCTGCTTATTTACCGCTCTTGACAACTTCCATATTACGCCTGCAGACCTGCTCGGTGACGCTCATAAGCCGAGAGAGAGGAGGAGAGGAGTTATTTTACCTCTAATGTGCTCGGCTGGGATCCGCAGGGAGAGATGACTCCAGACAAAAAAGAAAAGGTAACACATTGCAGAAGAACGCGCAAATGCCCTAAAATTAACTGAGCGCAAATTATTTCAGTCGTATGAATTATTGCACCTTAAATGTCTGTATTAAACACTTACAGTTAAGAGCAGTTGTCATTTTCTTCAACGTCCCAGTTGGAATCTCTCTGGCCAAATGGATTAATCTGTATGACAATTTCCTGCTGATTCCTTGACCTCTAATATCTGTTAACTGCAAAATATCAGAACGCATTAAGAAAGGTTTAAGAATGTCATAACAGACAGACAGACAGACAGACAGACAGACAGACAGACAGACAGACAGATAGATAGATAGATAGATAGATAGATAGATAGATAGATAGATAGATAGATAGATAGATAGATAGATAGATAGATAGATAGATAGATAGATAGATAGATAGATAGAGTATGTGAAATTAAATGATGTAATGGTTTCAAAACTGTTCAAACTGCTAAATTAGCCCCCAAAAAATATGCGATAGTTCCACCTGCAGACCCTGTGAGACCTCCTCCACCCCAGCCCGTAAAAACCTCCACGCAGCTGAAGTGGAGTAATTTATTAGTCTTAAGCATCTCATTGACAGTCTAAATGGTGAAAACGTCCATGTCACCCAGCTGGCAGTCTCCACGGTAATGGCTGCCCAACAGGAGAAGCCAGGTCACTTGTGTCTTTACAGTCATCATTAAGCACCATTGATTTAATGAATACATCATTTATGAGTGCTTGGACCTTCATGGCCCGCTGCCTCATTAAGTGCAAAGCAAACTAATATGAAGAGCCACCTCACCGTCACCTCCAGAGAACGAGCCAATCACGCGCCTCTCAAGAGCTGACACATTTTGTCATTGCTCATTTTCCCTGACCACCCACCGAGACCCCAGTATGGGAGAATATGTTTTCTTTCCCGAATACTGGCTGCACTCTGAAAAGTGGAGAAAATGATTTATATACATGTACACATAATGTGCATGTGATAAAGTCTTGATAAAATGGTTTTAAATAAAGGACACCTAATAAGAGGTGTGCCTGAAACTCTCTTAACTGGGATAAAATTACTGTAATACACACTGTCTCAAGTGATACATCTCACAAATCCTGTCAAGAACACATCTGGGTCATATTTCACCCCAAAATCAAAGGGAAAAAATCAAAAATTATATTGTGCATAAATGAAAAATGACTTTTATAGGACCACTTTAAGGATTTTTTGCAATGTGATTTTATATATATATATATATATATATATATATATATATATATATATTATCTGAATATCTGAATCTAGAATCTAATCTGACAATATGGGATTTACAAAAAGAAAAACATCTGGATATTATAGTAATCGGAACTAGAAAGTAAAGTTCATTGGGACAAACAAAAGAAAGACATTGCTAGGATGAATTAACATGTTCTAACACATTGCTAACACGAGTTAGCATGTTGGTAGCATATTTCTAACATGAATTAGCATGTTTTGCTAACATGAAAGAAAGAAAGACATTGCTAGCATGAATTAACGTGTTAGCACATTGATAGCATGAGTCAACATGTTTTTACACATGTTCTAACACATTGCTAACTCGAGTTAGCATGCTGGTAGCATGTTTTAGCATTTTGTTAGCCTGTTTTAACACATTGCTAACATGAATGAACATGGCTTGCTAACATGAAAGAAAGACATTGCTAGCATGAATTAACATGTTCTAACACATTGCTAACATGAGTTAACATGCTGATTGCATGTTTTAACACGTTGCTAGCATGTTTTAGCACATTGCTAACATGAAATAAAGAAAGAAAGAAAGAAAGAAAGACATTGCTAGCATGAATTAACATGTTTTAACACATTGTTAACATGAGTCAGCATGTTGTTAACATGTTCTAACACATTGCTAACATGCGTTAGCATGCTAGTAACATGTTGTTAGCATGTTTTAGTATTTTTCTAACAGGAATTAGTATGTTTTGCTAACATGAAAGAAAGAAAGCCATTGTTATCATGAATTAACATGTTTTAGCACATTGCTAGCATGAGTCAACATGTTGTTAACATGTTTTAACATTGCTAACACGAGTTAGCATGCTGGTAGCATGTTTTAGCACATTGCCAACATGAATT
The DNA here is from genome assembly GCF_018812025.1 of Megalobrama amblycephala. Lineage (NCBI taxonomy): Eukaryota > Metazoa > Chordata > Actinopteri > Cypriniformes > Xenocyprididae > Megalobrama > Megalobrama amblycephala. Next base: position 41,298,088 of record NC_063056.1, read on the forward strand.
AGCATGTTTTGCTAGCATGAAAGAAATAAAGAAAGAATGAAAAAGAAAAACAAAATTGCTATCATGAATTAACATGTTTTAGCACATTGCTAACATGAGTCAACATGTTGTTAACGTTCTAACTTCTAACACATTGCTAACAAGAGTTAGCATTCTGATTGCATGTTTTAACATGTTGCTAGCATGTTTTAACACATAGATAACATGCGATAACACGTTTTGCTAGCATGAAAGAAAGAAAAAAATACATTGCTAGCCTGAATTAACATGTTTAAACACACTGCTAGCAAGAGTTAGCATGTTGTTAGCATGTTTTAACATTTTGTTAGCATGTTTCTAACATGTTTTAACATGTCCTAGCATATCCATTAAGCTTTGCTAATGATATACAGTTTAAATACTCTACAAGTCGTATTGTACAAAAGTCTTGACCCCCTCATTGAAAGTCTGAGACTTTCGCAGTTTTGATCGTACGTTTAACGAAAATTAGGATCAGTTAGAAAAGATAAAGCAACCCGAGTTTGGTGATTTTAGCTTGAAAGCCCTAGGAGGGGATACTGTTTAATTTTTTGCTAATAATAATAATAATAATAATAAGCTTAAAAAGTAGATCAGTATGTTAACTTTGTCAAGCCAACATAATTAGGAGTACTTATTTATTTAAAAAAAAAATAAAAAATCTAAAATTAGCTTTATTTTCTTTATACAAAATATAATTACTTATTTTTTCTTCTAGTTCTGATGATATTCATCCAATAAAATACACTAGTATTCTACAATTAATTACATTTATTAATAATAATGTTCTCAATAAACAATTACTTAGTTTATGAGTAACATCAAAAGAATCAAAACACCAAAATACTCAAAAATTCAACTTCAGCTGTGAGGCTCATCCAATCAGGTTTGAGTGCTGGAGCTATGTTTTATAATAGACAAAATGGAGTCACTATAGGTGGAATCCGCATGACTTATTTCACCTCTGTCTCTTTATCTTTGTCTTGGTTGGTTATTTATCTTCCTTGCTTTTCTGTCTTGCACTTTTGTTGTTGGAGTAACCTGAGATTCGATTGGGCATGTGTGTGGACATCCTGGAACCAAATCTCCACGCCTTCCCCACACGGTCTAATCGAGTTTTCGGCTGGGTCTGCCCCCACTCTCCTCTCCGGCTCTGCCAAAACGGCCCACCACCCATCTCGCTTCTCCCTGGAGTTTGAGCTGGTGGTTGGCCTGAACTAATTCTTTCTCAGTGGGGAAACAATTAACGCCCCTGCTCCCGGCTTTATGGTCAGACAAGCAGCTGCTTTTCTCCGTTTCCGGGCACATTACTGTCGGAGGAAGTGTGAAGGAGAGGAAAGGCCGTGCGCGCGCTGCCAGCTGTTAAAGCAGCGCTACTTTCTGCTTATGCCGCACAAGTGCCCACTTACTCAGCTTTAAACATAACCTGTCAGAGCAAACCGCCATCGATGAAAACACAAGGCCTGACTGGATTGTGTGAGATGTGGTAAATAAGGGCTATGGAAAGATGATGACAGGCATAATGTCATGCCATCAGTGCAAAAGTACATAAATCAAGTAGGAAACGAACTGCGTCTGCTGACTGTAGAAATGCGAGAGATTTTGCTGTACTGTTAGCACTGTTACTTTGATGTAAAATTACTCAAAGCGTGATTTAAGGTTTTGATCATACCACCCACTTCTCACGTCTCGAGCAACTGAAGCAACCAGCCGTCTGACTTTGTCCTTGATGGTCTCGCTGTCAGCTGGTTTCTCTGATGAAGAAACTACATTAGTGATATTTAGCTTTAAATTGTGGAAAGAAAAATGAAAGAAATAAAGAAGGACATTGCTAGCATGAATTAACATGTTTTTAACATGCTCTAACACATTGCTAACACGAGTTAGCATGTTTTGCTAACATGAAAGAAAGAAAGACATTGCTAACATGAATTAATGTTTTAACACATTGCTAGCATGAGATAGCATGCTGGTAGCATGTTTTAGTATGTTGCTAACATGTCTTAACACATTGCTATTATAAATTAACATGTTTTGCTAACATGAAAAAAAGAAAGAAAGAAAGAAAGATTGCTAGCATTAATTAAGAGGTTTTGACACATAGCATGCTAGCATGAGTCAATGTAAACATGTTCTAACATGTTCTAACATTGCTAACACGAGTTAGCATGCTGTTTGCTAACAAGAAAGTAAGAAAGAAAGACATTGCTAACATGAATTAACATGTTTTTAACATGCTCTAACACATTGCTAACATGAGTTAGCATGCTGGTAGCATGTTTTAGCACACATTGCTAACATGAATTAGCATGTTTTGCTAACATTAAAAGAAGAAAGAAAGACATTGCTAAAATGAATTAACATGTTTTATTTCATTGCTAGGAAGTCAACGTGTTTTTAAAATGTTCTAACACACTGCTAACATGAGTTAGCATGCTGGTAGCATGTTTTAACACATTGCTAACATGAATTAGCATGTTTTGATAACATGAAAAAAAGAAAGAAAGAAAGAAAGAAAGAAAGAAAGAAAGAAAGACATTGCTAGCACGAATTAACATGTTTTAACACATTGCTAGCATGAGTCAACATGTTTTTAACATGTTCTAACACATTGCTAACATGAGTTAGCATGCTGGTAGCATGTTGTAACATTTTGCTAACATGAATTAGCATATTTTTTGCTAACATGAAATAAAGAAAGAAAGACATTGCTAGCATGAATTGACATGTTTTAGCACATTGCTAACGTGTTTTAGCACATTGCTAACATGAATTAGCATGTTTTGCTAACATGAAAGAGAGAAAGAAAGAAAGAAAGAAAGAAAGAAAGAAAGAAAGAAAGAAAGAAAGACGTTGCTAGCATGAGTCAACATGTTTTTAACATGTTCTAACACATTGCTAACATAAGTTATCACGCTGGTAGCATGTTTTAGTATTTTGTTAACATGAATTAGCATGTTTTGCTAACATGAAAGAAAGAAAGAAAGAAAGAAAGAAAGAAAGAAAGAAAGAAAGACGTTGCTAGCATGAGTTAACATGTTTTTAACATGTTCTAACACATTGCTAACATAAGTTATCACGCTGGTAGCATGTTTTAGTATTTTGTTAACATGAATTAGCATGTTTTGCTAACATGAAATAAAGAAAGAAAGAAAGAAAGAAAGAAAGAAAGACATTGCTAGCATGAATTAACATGCTTTAGCACATTGCTAGCGTGTTTCATGCTAACATGAATTACAATGTTTTGCTAACATGAAAGAAAGTAAGAAAGAAAGACATTGCTAGCATGAATTAACATGTTTTAACACATTGCTAGCATGAGTCAACATGTTTTTAACATGTTCTAACACATTGCTAACATGACTTAGCATGCTGGTAGCATGTTGTAACATTTTGCTAACATGAATTAGCATGTTTTGCTAACATGAAATAAAGAAAGAAAGACATTGTTAGCATGAATTAACATGTTTTAGCACATTGCTAGCGTGTTTTAGCACACTGCTAACATGAATTAGCATGTTTTGGTAACATGAAAGAAAGAAAGAAAGAAAGAAAGAAAGAAAGAAAGAAAGACGTTGCTAGCATGAGTCAACATGTTTTTAACATGTTCTAACACATTGCTAACATATGTTATCACGCTGGTAGCATGTTTTAGTATTTTGCTAACATGAAATAAAGAAAGAAAGAAAGACATTGCTAGCATGAATTAACATGTTTTAGCACATTGCTAGCGCGTTTCATGCTAACATGAATTAGCATGTTTTGCTAACATGAAAGAAAGAAAGACATTGCTACCATGAGTCAACATGTTTTTGAAATGTTCTAACACACTGCTAACGCATGTTAGCATGTTTTGTTTTAAAGCCTTTAAGGTTTTGGTCATACCACCCACTTCTAACGTCTCGAGCAACAGAAGCAACCAGCCGTCTGACTTTGTCCTTGATGGTCTCACTGTCAGGTGGTTCTCTGAGGAAGAAACTACATTAGTGAAAGTATTGCACACTAGAGATGAAACACAAACCAGGGAGCATTTGTCTGCAGAAAAAATATCATGCTCGTTGCAGGAAGAGTACAACATCTGGAAAATAACATCAGGAAATGATACAGCTAAGAATATTAGAACGCAGTGACATTAACTTTGTGGTTGTTGACACTTCACTAAGCTCCTGTTATTTTGAAAAGCAGAAGTAAGCTATTTTTTGTGAATGTGCGAGGCTTCTGATTTATTAGTCGCTATTAGCAAATAACTAGAAGAGTAAGAATAAAGCCATTTACGCCACAAACCAGTGTGCATATAATTATGACAAGACATTAAAATATAATATGGTAAAAAAAATACTAGTTTGCAACATCAAGCAAGATTTTAAAAATGAGATTTAAGAATTGCAGCTGAGGGGAAGATTTTCAGTGAATATCAACCAAAATTTAAGTCTGTTTCTCATGCAAAGCTATAATATGATCTCAATAGACTTTGCACAATTAAAGGGATAGTTAAACTTTAAAATGAAAATTATCCCATGATTTACTCACCCTCAAACCATCCTAGGTGTATATGACTTTCTTCAGGGTTATATTAAAAATATTCTGGCTCTTCCAAGCTTTATAATGGGAGTGAATGGGAGGCGAGATTTTGAAGCCCAAAAAAGCACATCCATCCATCCATCCATCATAAAAGTAATCCATATGACTCCAGAGGGTTAATAAAGGTTTTCTGAAGTGAAGCGATGCGTTTTTGTAAGAAAAATATCCATATTTATAACTATAAACTAGAATAAATGCCTTTATTAACCCCCTGGAGTCATATGGATTACTTTTATGATGGATGGATGGATGGATGTGCTTTTTTGGGCTTCAAAATCTCGCCCCCCATTCACTGCCATTATAAAGCTTGGAAAAGCCAGAATATGTTTTAATATAACTCCGATTGTGTTCAGCTGAAGGAAGAAAGTCATATACACCAAGGATGGCTTTAGGGTGAGTAAATTATGGGATAATTCAAATTTTTCTGGTGAACTAACCCTTTAAGCACTATTTTTTTTGCTGATTTTTTAACAAAATATTCATTTTGGAGCTTGACAATCAGACAGTAAAAAAAGTCAATTTTTTTCTTCTATTTTAAATATGATATTTTTCTTTAAAGAAATTGTTAAACTATGCAGTACCTTGATAAAAACAGCAGAGACTTAAAATAAAATGATACAAAAAATAGAAATATTCCTCATTTAAATAATTCATACGCAGAATAAAGGGGCGGGGCCTGGTTGAGTTAGTTAGTAGTGTGTTGAAACTGGTGGTTATGGTAAGGGGCGGGACATTTCCCAAACACCAATCACAACACACTGCTCCAGTCGACCAATCAGAGCACACTGTGCTTTTCAAAAGGAGGGGCTTCATAGAGACAGGAAGTAAACAGGGCTGCGTTTCCCAAAAGCATCGTTAGTCAACTAACATCACAAGTTCCGTCATTACTTACATAGTTCAACGATTTGGTGTTTCCCGAATACCATCGTTCAAACGAACATTCGCAAACTGCATCGCAAACTTGTGTGGTTGGAATGACAGATCTCGAGCTGTGGTTAGAAGCATAGTTTCTTGTTTTTATGATGCAATATGTAAGAATTTTGTAGTAAAATATCAAAAAACCACTAGACCAGTGTTATATATTTTGTTCACTTGAGTACTTACAGCATGCCAAATGTGAGAAAATTGCAATTTTAACCAAGGCTCCGGGACGTGTGAGGAGTCGCCTGTCAATGGCGTCATACCCGCGTTACCCTCGGCTTCCTGGTTTATTTTGTAAAATAAAACTGTCAACTGTTTTGATATATTTATAGACAGGAAAAAATGTTGTTATATATCTCAACATGTTTAGTCTTATTGTTTAAATCTAATTTTCTTGATTTGTTTGCGAGTACCATGCTTTACCATGCCTCAGAGAAAAACACTATTTTGTGAAGTAGCTAACATAGCATAATCAGATGCAGCTTCATTTTTAGTAACAGTAATACAGCATTTTCTCCATCATACAATACGTTTTAAAATTAATTGCATGCCATTTATCAACACAAGCCATCCAGCATTTAAAGGTGCCCTAGAACCAGTTTTTACAAGATGTAATATAAGTCTAAGGTGTCCCCTGAATGTGTCTGTGAAGTTTCAGCTCAAAATACCCCATAGATTTTTTTTAATTCATTTTTTTAACTGCCTATTTTGGGGCATCATTAACTATGCACCGATACAGCGCACGGCCCCTTTAAATCGCACACTCCCTGCCCCCCCCAAGCTCTCGACTATAATACAGTGCATAAACAAAGTTCACACAGCTAATATAACCCTCAAATGGATCTTTACAAGATGTTTGTCATGCACACTGCATGCATGCGTCGGATCATGTGAGTAAAGTATTTATTTGGATGTTTACATTTGATTCTGAATAAGTTTGACGGTGCTCCATGGCTAAAGCTAACATTACACACTGTTGGAGAGATTTATAAAGAATGAAGTTGTGTTTATGAATTATACAGACTGCAAGTGTTTAAAAATGAAAATAGCGACGGCTCGTCTCCATGAATACAGTAATAAACGATGGTAACTTTAACCACATTTAACAGTACATTAAGCAACATGCTAACGAAACATTTAGAAACACAATTCATAAATATCACTAAAAATATCATGTTATCATGGATCATGTCAGTTATTATTGCTCCATCTGCCATTTTTTGCTATTGTTCTTGCTTGCTTACCTAGTCTGATGATTCAGCTGTGCACAGATCCAGACGTTAATACTGGCTGCCCTTGTGTAATGCCTTGAACATGAGCTGGCATATGCAAATATTGGGGGCGTACATATTAATGATCCCGACTGTTACGTAACAGTCGGTGTTATGTTGAGATTCACCTGTTTTTCGGAGGTCTTTTAAACAAATGAGATTTACACAAGAAGGAGGAAGCAATGGAGTTTGAAACTCAATGTATGTCTTTTCCATGTACTGAACTCTTGTTATTCAACTATGCCAAGGTAAATTAAATTTTTGATTCTAGGACACCTTTAATATGATATTGTAAAATCGATCTATCTTACTGCAGTGTGTAACAGTGTCAGCCGCCGACTGAACGCACAGAGTAACGTTATAACATCATTTTCAACACTCTCAAATGTATCTAATATGATAAACAGAGCTGCGTTACCTCATACTTCATGACCGGAAAATTATAGCAAAAAATCCAGCATTAATTTCGATCTCAAACGGATTCATTTAAAGAAGTTATTACTCCACCACCTGCGTGACGTCATTCACCAACGTGGTTGAAAGACAGGTTTGCCACAATACGGTTTCAGGAAACAGTCGTGACTAACTAGTTGATTTGTTCATTTGTTGATGCATCGTACTATGGTAGTTCAGCAGCGAGTTACATCGTTGTTCAGGAAACGCACCCCAGAGCGTTACTGACAGACTGGGAAAAGAGGAGCTGCAACAATGGAGAATATGAGGAAAATAATCAACATTAAAGCATGAAAAGCTGTTCTAGTAGAGCCCAAAAACAACATCAATACTTTGAAAAAGGGCATAATAGGTCCTCTTTTGTGTTCAAACCAAAAACAACATGAGAGTGATTAAATAATTCTAAGAACTACTCCTTAAATTTCCCTAAAAGGACAAGTTAAGCATCTTTTTGCCATTGGTAATCATCAGCGGGGCGTGCGATGCCCTCATTTAGCTACCTATGAGCCCGACCCCACCCTGAGCGCACGGCAAGCGTCATCCATTAATTATACTCAGTGCTTTCCAGAGGAGAGAATCATTGGAGATGAGGAGAGGACAGAAAAAAAGAGTTTCTATAGAACCAGAAAAAAGCACAACATATGGACGTAGGAGAATATCCATAAAGAATGTATAAACAAAGGAGGGGGAGGTGGAAAAGCTCTCACTTCGCCTGGTCTCAGTGAGATGTTAAAAGAGAGTGCAAGGCCTGTGTCTGCTCGCGCTCTAATTATTCCAATTATCATGGCACACTATGAAAACGTGATTAATAACACTGAAGATATTGTTGTGGCAATTAGCCATATGGTGGTGGGACTCTGCTCTGTCACGAATTCGCCATTAGCATCTACTTATGTTTGTCAGGAGCGTGCATCCATGACAAGTGTGAGTTCTGCTCACCTTGCTCTCCCCGAAGTGAAAGTCGCGGGAGAAATGTCGATTTCTTCGAGCTCCTCGTCTGAGTGAATTTTTCATGCCGCATCCGGTCGGACTGGGGACAAATGTCAGCTATGGTCTGAAGCGACCTGTCAACCCGCCGTGTTTTGCTGTAGGCTTGAATGTACGCCACAGTTTCTTCTCCACAATGCAACGTGGCTGAACGCTGGCTCTATACTGTACTTAAAGAGAACATCTCCTGCAGTGACAATCTCACGCTCTGACCCGCTGGAGTCTTCAAGACGGATATGGAAATACACCAGCTTTCCTGTAATGACTGCAGAGAACAACAACAAAAACAGTGGAAAGCAAACATTAGGTCTTCTCAAGCTAAAACAGAGAAGAGAGAGGAAGCAGGAATGCACAGTAAAGAAATTCCACTCAATTCAACCTAAATTTTTCAGTATAATCAGTCATTTCAATCATTTTTTTTTTTTTAAATCTTGTTCTGTTAAATCTAGTATAACTTAAATGAAGCTGAAATTGGTGAAATAGAATTGAATAGAAATGGAAAACCAAATGTTGCCATGATCAACTGATCAAATAAAATATAAATAAAATAAATATAATAATAAATCAAATAAAAGTATATATATATATATATATATATATATATATATATATATATATATATATATATATATATGAAAACAAATGTTACCATGATTAAAATAAATAAAATAAAATAAAATAAATAAATTAAATTAAAATAAACAAACTATATTTTTAAATTAAATTAAAGTAAAATAAATCAAATGAAATAAATACAAAATAAAATATAAATAAAATAAATATAATATAAATAAAATAAAAGTATATATATATATTTGGAAATTGAAAAACAAATGTTACCATGATTAAAATAAATAAAATAAAATAAATATATTTTTAAATTAAATTAAATTAAAATAAATAAATAATAAATAAATAAATAAAATGAAATAAATACAAATTAAAACATAAATAAACTAAAATAAATACAAAATAAAGTAAAATTGAAAAAGAAAATGGAAATGGTAAAATAAAATAAAATAAATATAATAAAAATAAATAAAAACAAATAAAATAAAATACAAATAAAATATTTAGATCTAAATAAATGTTATATATATATATATATATATATATATATATATATATATATATATATATATATATATATATATATAAACTATTTTATTTCAGATATATATAAAATAATAAAATAAAATATAAATTAAATTAAATATAAAATAATATATAAATAAATAAAATAAAGTAATTTATATAATAATTAATCTAATTAATCGCACATCAAATTTGGCTGGGAAATTACCCCAAAACATAATATAAAGTCATTATTGTGTTAAATGAAAAAAAGCATCAGATAGATCTTACACAAAGTAGATTTAGAAGGAAATATTGCAAGATTGCAACCCATTTTTACTTCTTGTCATTAATTGTCATGCACGATTTTATCCCCAAAAGGAAGTTGTTATTGTGATATATAATAATAAATAATAATAGTGATCTGATAAAAACTACGAACATAATGAAATATAACAACAAGCATATATGTGAGTTATCATTTCTGTTACTTAATATTATATGTACTATATAATTTAAAAGACATTAAATGTCATATTTACATAGTGTACATCATAATGCAAATTTGTAAGATGTCTAAACAGGCACCAAATCATTTTGGAGTCTGAGGGGAAATGTTTGGATAATAAATAGTGGCCTATATGACTGCAGAGATTAAAAAATATAAAGTCTTGGTGACAAATAATGTGACGAATCATGCACAATAAGACTAGAAGCGTGCATTAAGAAAGTAAATATGGGCAATTTTGATTTCATGTTGACTTTTAAGTAAAACATAACATGATGGATTTGCTTTCGATGCAGTTGAGCATCATCCAAGAAGCAGCGACAAAGCGCTTCCATCAAACCCCTTGATAAACCTGAGGTGCCAACACAAACAATGCACAATACTATGGGAGAGAAGACGCAAAGATGGAGATGGCACATTGAAATAGTTCCAGACCATACAGGGGGACTTAATATGAGCTTAAAAAGAGGAGTGGGAGAGGAAGATGGGCTTTTCATAGGATAATTAAAACAGCAAGATGGATTCTGTAATTGAGTGGAAAAAAACAAGGATCTGAACAACATCTGTGCAATCCACATAAATTATTTCAATGAGAAGCCGACACTACAACAAAACCCTCAGCCTTGGATTTAGACGTGCTGTCAAATACGTGAATGGGTCCTGAGATAACAATCCACCTGTAACGTAGTGATGGAGGACGTAAAAGAAAGAACACCCATCAAATCTACCTATATGCTAAAAGTTGACCAAATTAACTTCTAGCAGATATGCACATTAAAAAGGACCAAAAATATTGATAAGGGGATCTATCAACATGCAGAAACATGCTAGCAATGTGTTAAATCATACTAGAAACATGTTAAAACATGCAATAAATAAGCTAAATCATGCTAGACATTCATAAAGCATGTTAATTCATACAAAAACATTCCAATTCATACTAGCAACGTGCTAAATCATGCTAGCAATATGCTTATACAAATGTGTTAAACATGGTAATATGTTATCAACATGACAATGCATGCTGGCAAAGTGTTAAAACATGCTTGCAAAATGGTAATTCATGTTAACAATGTGTTAAAACATGCTAGGATAATGCTACCACTGTGTTGAAAATGCTAGGATAATGCTAACAAAATGCTAACACATTAGGATAATGCTAACAATGAGCTAAAATATGCTAGGATAATGTTAGGAATGTGTTAAGAGTGTGCTAGACATGCTAGAATCATGCTAGCAAAACATGTTAATTCATGCTATCAACGTGTTAAAACATAATCAACATTGTAATTCATGCTAACAACTATTAAAACATGCTAGGATAATGCTACCAATGTGTTAAAACATGTTAGGATAATGTCGCAATGTGCAAAAAATATTATGATAATGGTAGCAACATGTTAAAACATGCTAGGCTAATGCTAGGAATGTGATAGAACATGCTAGGATCATGCTAGCAACATGATAGAACATGGTTGTGATGTGATAAAAAATGCTAGCAACATGTTAATTCATGCTATCAATGTGCTAAAACATGCTAGCATTATGCGTTTTCATGCTAGAAATGTGTTAAACATGGTAATATGTTATTAACATGCTAATTCATGCTTGTAATGTGTTATAAAATGCAAGCAACATGATAATGCATGTGGGCAATGTGTTAAAACATGCTTGCAAAATGCTAATTCATGTTAGCAATGTGGTAAAACATGCTAGGGTAAAGATACGATGATGCTAAAAAAATGTTAAGACGTTAGGATAATGCTGGCAATGTGCTAAAACATACTATGATAACGGTAGCAACATGTTAAAACATGCTAGGTTAATGCTAGAAATGTGCTAGAATATGCTAGGATAATGCTAGCAACAAGATAAAACATGCTAGCTATGTGATAAAACATGCTGGCAAAATGTTAATTCATGCTATCAATGTGTTAAAACATACAATCGCCATGTTAAAACATGATAGAAATGTGCTAAACATGGTAATATGTTATTAAAATGCTAATTCATGCTAGCAATGTGTTAAAAAAATGCTAGCAACATGACAATGCATGTGGGCAATGTGTTAAAACATGCTAGGATAATGCTAACCAAATACTAAAACATGTTAGGATAGTGTTAGAAATGTGCTAAAACATGCTATGATAATGGTAGCAACAATGCTAAAACATGCTAACGGTAATGCTAGGAATGTGCTAGAACAGGCTAGGATCATGCTAGTAACATGATAAAACATGCTAACGATGTGATAAAACATGTTAGCAACATATTAATTAATGCTATCAATGTGCTAAAACATACAATCAACATTCCAATTCATGTTAGCAATATGCTAAAACATGCAAGCAATATGCTTATTCGTGCTAGAAATGTTTTAAACATGGTAATATGTTATCAACATGCTAATTAATGCTAGTAATGTGTTAAAACATGCAAGCAACATGATAATGCATACTGGCAATGTGTTAAAACATGCTTGCAAAATGCTAATTCATGTTAGCAATGTGCTAAAACATGGTAGTGTAATGCTACCAATGTGTTAAAAATGCTAGGATAATGCTAAACAAAATGTTAAGACATGTTAGGATAATGCCGACAATTTGCTAAACATACTATGATAATGGTAGCAAAATGCTAAAACATGCTATGGTAATGCTAGGAATGTGCTAGAACATGCTAGGATAATGCTAGCAACATTATAAGACGTTAGCTATGTGATAAAACATGCTAGCAAAATGCAAATTCATGTTAGCAACGTTCATGCTAAAATATGCTAGGATAGTGCTAGCAGTGTGTTAAAACATGTAATAAAACTTAATAATTTAAATAACTTAAAAATAATAATTAATAATAACATGTTTTGACTTCCTCTGATTAAACCTCAAGCCAACATCAATGTTTGTCATCAAACTTTACTCATCTAGTTTAACTATATGTACTAAACATATAGTTGGGGGGGGGGGGGGGGGGGGAAATTATATAGACATAAAAAAACTAATAAAAAACTAATAAAAATGACAAAACACAACAAAATGACAATTTTTTAAACTAAAATTAAAATGAATTCAGAGAATTAAAACTATATATATATATATATATATATATATAGTATCTCAATGATACTAAAATAACACTTGTCTTGTCCCTAACAGATTTAAATTTAAAATAGTCTTTACTACTTTAAATTAAAGAAATCTACTTCTATGTAACATCCAAACTGTTCGACTCAGGGTTAACTGAGTAAAACATCCACAACTGATCATAATTTTATGGCACATATGCAATGTAAATCAACTTAGTGTTGCTTCTAAAACATATTGAAGAGATATTTTTTGAAGATATCAAATATTTTTCAGCTTTCCGACAACACATTGAAATTCAAGTGGCGTTAACTCGAGTGGCAGATGCTTTCTTCCAGGAACTCTAGTATGTACTTGTTAAGCTCAGTAAATATACACATGCAAACAAAAATCGAAAATTTCACCCTCTGCAATGCACAAGAAAACCTTCAGCGTCTGCTTTCTCTAAAGGTCACTGTGTGTCCTGTTGACATCACGAGACTTCATCTACTGTTCAACCACCACACCAGCTCTTTAGATGTTCAAAGGGTGTTACAGACTGACTTCCTGAGAACCATCAGAGCGACTACTTTCCAGCCCCTCCAAATGAAAGCCTCAAACTGTCAATTTTGCAGTGATACACCTATGTGGTTTTGAGGGGTGCTGCACTTGACAAAAGCAGGCTGCAAATATATTTGTATTGAGAATGGTGCCATGACTGACAAAGGCTCAACAGGGCGAAGTTCACATATTCAGCACAAAAGGCTATGAAAAAAAGACCACACTTTATTTTGATGGCCCCCTTCAGACATAGAATAAGTTACTTATAGCTAGAATCTCTAAAGTGGGCCATTGAAAAAATAAATTATAACCACTGTAAAAAATTATTTTCATGACTTGTCATTAGAACATTTTTTCTTTTGTCAAATCAACTTAGATATTTAATGTGGTTCAGATAACAGAATATTTTGAGTTTTGGTTCTGCCTTTATTGTATTAACTCAAATTTTTAATTTCAGTGAACTCAAACTTTTAAGGCACTAACTTACTTTTTTAGGTTAAACCAACAATTTTTTTACAGTGTGATAAAGATAACATTTGTATGCTTTAGCTATGAATGGACGCCCAGTCTTTTTGTGCACTCTCCAAAGTCTAGCGAGCTTAATAATAATATTAGGTCAAATTGTGAAATTTTATGTTATTAAACAAATGCATTTAAATAACTGCATAATTAAAAGCAAGACATTACAGGTGAATAAGGTCACATTTTAATTCATAGATATCACTAATAAAACAGTTATTTTTAGTTTTCTTAAATATTAAGTTTAAATATGCAAATGAGGCATTATCTAATTAAATATGCACCAATTTGCATACATTTCCAGAACAGAAATCTGAAGATTAGATGAAGACACGTTCAAAATTCTTGGTTGACAAGTTAATCCCATAGACCCCCCTGTTAAAATGCCCAACTTTACAGCATAAAAAATGTGTTTATAACCTGGTACGAAAAGTGGTTTTGGTCTATATAGCTAATTTTGCCCTTCATGACAAGTGTGAGGGGGGTGAATTCTATTATAACTCATTTGTTTAAATTATATTTAGTCTTTAAGTTTTGCAGTTTTGCGTGGCCACTTGAGTAACAGGTGGATTGGCGCTGCTGTCACTACTAGCTGTTTGTCTGCTGTCTGTTAGCCATCACAGTGTTGCCAAGTGCACGGTTTTCCCGCGGAATTGGGTCACTTTTACACTGTTGCCACAGGTTGTTTTCATGTCCGCGGGTTGAAGCGACAAATAACATGATATTTAGCCACTGAAATGCGAATTTTACCAGAAGAACCCCGCCAAAAAGTGGATTTTACCCCCGGAATGCTATTTTTACTGTGGGACCTCCCCTGAAACGCGATTGGGATAGTTTTGAGTAGCAATTTGACGGGTTTTTCTGTGAAAACCTGGCAACCCTGGTGGTCACGTCACCTCAGCTAACTCCAGCCACTGAATTTGGCATCGTTGTTAGATCGTCTTGGCATTGGCTAAAAATTTTGTCCGTCAGATTTATACAATGACAATGGCTGAAGAATATGCCTCTCAAGACAGCACTGCTTGGATATTATAACTAAAACTGCTGCACTATTTTGAAAAATATAATTTGGGTGTGGGTTCCTTTGTTTGTGAGTCTAATTTATACAATCGTATACAGTTTTACAACATAAACTTTGCTCAGATTGCTCAGATGATGGAGAGCAGATCATTCAGAAGAAATATGAGGCAAACAATGGACAATATATCAATATTTCATGGATTTAATGCTTTTGTGGACAAAAAGTGCTGTTGGATGTTTTTCAATGGACATTATACCCAAGTGCGACGGATTGGATTCATCTCGCGATCGCTATTTCATTACAAAGGTATGAAGTCCTGATTTTGCGTGTTGTCATTTGCACACCCAACATAAATTACAAAATTACTGTTGCTGGAGCATCTATATCGTAAACAGACACCGTAGATTGACAGTAAACCCTTAGAACATTCAAATGATATAATTTGTTATCTTTATTAATATTTTAGATAGTATTTAAGATAGATAGATAGCTCCTTAGCCTGAGATAACTTGATCAGGTCGAGCTAGGTGGGCGTGGCTTCAGCAACCAGGCACCTCAGCTCCACCCACGTCCCGCCTCTTTGCCCATTTTTGGTTATCCGGGAGTGATGCGCTGCCAAGATGGCCACGGCCCACTTTAGGCTTCAAAAATGCTCTTCAGAAACCTACGGGTGACGTCAAGACTACAATGGAGGCGTTTCAGGGAGTTTGAACTTTGGAGACATTTTTCATGCTCAAACAGCAACATTACACACTTAAGAGAGTGGAAAAAAGCATAATAGGACCCCTTTAAAAACTGAGACACTTTGGGTTTTGCACAAGACCACACAGCGTCCAGCACTGAACAGTGCAGCAGATGGCTTGTGGTGCATATTTAATGCAAAACCTGAGTAACATCTGAATTAAAGATCGCCTTGCTCTGATTGGTGAACGCTGAGCATGTCAAATGTTTTCTTTAAAAGCTGCTAGAAGTACATGGCCGAGAGCCGTCGTGTATCTTCAGACGTGTGTGATGAGCACAAATTCTTCTACATGACAGGAAGAGCTTCAGTCACTTACTGTGAGTTGAATTCAGGTGACAGACAGCACAATGTGAAAAGGCCATGCGGTCGAGTTGTTTTCATCGCTAGATGTGTCAAACTTAAAAATGTTTCCATTCTTCTTCATGCTAATGTGACCTGAAAAAACACACTGTAGACTGAATATAACTGTCTGTATAAAATAAACTACCAATGACATCTCAAATATCACTTGTTTTACCTTCTCAGATTTGAGAAAATTTGAGATTTTAAGAAAATGTACACAGTTATCTCATGTGTGTCTCATCTAGAGTTTCAGAAATGTCTCAAACTGTGCCAAGTCTGTCATCAAAAGTCGAAGATCTCAATATGAACTCAAAAATTTCTCATTAAATTCTTCCAAGATCAAACAATCTGAACTACTATCCACATTCGTTCTCTAGTTTTTTTTTTTCTTTTGTCATTTTTATTCGTTTTTTCTTAACATTTATACAAACCCGATTCCAAAAAAGTTGGGACACTGTACAAATTGTGAATAAAAACAGAATGCAATGATGTGGAAGTTTCAAATGTCAATATTTTATTCAGAATACAACATAGATGACATATCAAATGTTTAAACTGAGAAAATGTATCATTTTAAGGGAAAAATAAGTTGATTTTAAATTTCATGGCATCAACACATCTCAAAAAAGTTGGGCCAAGGCCATGTTTACCACTGTGTGGCATCCCCTCTTCTTTTTATAACAGTCTGCAAACGTCTGGGGACTGAGGAGACAAGTTGCTCAAGTTTAGGAATAGGAATGTTGTCCCATTCTTGTCTAATACAGGCTTCTAGTTGCTCAACTGTCTTAGGTCTTCTTTGTCGCATCTTCCTCTTTATGATGCGCCTAATGTTTTCTATGGGTGAAAGATCTGGACTGCAGGCTGGCCATTTCAGTACCCGGATCCTTCTTCTACGCAGCCATGATGTTGTAATTGATGCAGTATGTGGTCTGGCATTGTCATGTTGGAAAATGCAAGGTCTTCCCTGAAAGAGACGACGTCTGGATGGGAGCATATGTTGTTCTAGAACTTGGATATACCTTTCAGCATTGATGGTGCCTTTCCAGATGTGTAAGCTGCCCATGCCACACGCACTCATGCAACCCCATACCATCAGAGATGCAGGCTTCTGAACTGAGCGCTGATAACAACTTGGGTTGTCCTTGTCCTCTTTAGTCCGGATGACATGGCGTCCCAGTTTTCCAAAAAGAGCTTCAAATTTTGATTCGTCTGACCACAGAACAGCTTTCCACTTTGCCACAGTCTATTTTAAATGAGCCTTGGTCCAGAGAAAACGCCTGCGCTTCTGGATCATATTTAGATATGGCTTCTTTTTTGACCTATAGAGTTTTAGCCGGCAACGGCGAATGGCACGATGGATTGTGTTCACCGACAATGTTTTCTGGAAGTATTCCTGAGCCCATGTTGTGATTTCCATTACAGTAGCATTCCTGTATGTGATGCAGCGCCGTCTAAGGGCCCGAAGATCACGGGCATCCAGTATGGTTTTCCTTCCTTGACCCTTACGCACAGAGATTGTTCCAGATTCTCTGAATCTTTGGATGATATTATGCACTGTATATGATGATAACTTCAAACTCTTTGCAATTTTTCTCTGAGAAACTCCTTTCTGATATTGCTCCACTATTTTTCGCCGCAGCATTGGGGGAATTGGTGATTCTCTGCCCATCTTGACTTCTGAGAGACACTGCCACTCTGAGAAGCTCTTTTTATACCCAATCATGTTGCCAATTGACCAAATAAGTTGCAAATTGGTCCTCCAGCTGTTCCTTATATGTACATTTAACTTTTCCGGCTTCTTATTGCTACCTGTCCCAACTTTTTTGGAATGTGTAGCTCTCATGAAATCCAAAATGAGCCAATATTTGGCATGACATTTCAAAATGTCTCACTTTCAACATTTGATATCTTATCTATATTCTATTGTGAATAAAATATAAGTTTATGAGATTTGTAAATTATTGCATTCCTTTTTTATTCACAATTTGTACAGTGTCCCAACTTTTTTGGAATCGGGTTTGTATATTGTATTATAATTGTAATAGCTGTGTTATTTCATTTAAATACTATTATTAATATTTTGACTTAATTTCAACTTTAGTAATTTTGTTATCTGCTTTGTCTGTCATTTTTATTAGTTTTTTTTTTTAGATTTCTATTTGGCTTTCATTTATTTTTATTATAGTTTTTAGTACTGTGTACCAGTAATTTTAGTATTTTGAACTTTTATTTTCATATTTATAATTTATTTTATTTTTGTATTTTCAGTTTTCATTTTAGTTTTAGTAATTTTGTTATCTTCTTTTAATATTTGTATTTATATTTAATATTTTATAATTTTTAAAATATTTTTAATATCAGATTATGTTATAGATTATATTATTATTTTATTATACTTTTAAAAAATATATTTTTAATATCAGATTTGTTGTTTTACTTTCTGATTTGCACTTTGTTTTAGTATTTTGAATGAACTTTCATTTCATAATTATAATTTATTTTATCTTTGTATTTTCAGTTTTCAAGTTTTAGTAATTTAATCATCATCTTTTGTCATTTTTATTAGTTTTTCTTAATATTTGTATTAATATTTCATATTTTATTATAATTTTAAAAATATTTTTAATATCAATTCTGATTTGCAATTTATTTAGTTTTTTCATTTTCCGGTAGTATTATTTTAGTATCATTTATTTATTATAACACTATTATGAATATTATGAATTAACTTTTATTTTTTATATTTTCGGTTTTCATTTTCATTTTAGTAATTTTTTATCATTTTTGATTAGTTTTTCTTAAATTGAGCTTTTATTTATTTTTATTTAAGTATTAGTAATTTTATCTTCTTTTTCATTTGTATGTTTTTAAATATTTATATTTAGCTTTCATTTATTTTTATTTTTATTTCACTATTTATATTCAATTATAGCTGCTAAGGCTTTCTAATTTTTCTTTTTTTTTTATTAAATTTAATTTTTTTTCATCTAATATTGATATTTTATTTCAATTAATTGCATTTGTTTAAATATTTACAAAAACATAGTTAACACTAACAACACTGAGATAAATCTGATATTTACATGAACCGTAAATAAGAAAAGTCTCTTGAAGCTTCATTTGCAACACGCACTGAAAAGATACGCAACATAAACCAAGTCACGATCTGAAGTCAAATTTCAAAGGTAAAAGGCTGTAGCCCGAGCAGATCCTTGCCTAAATTTCACATGCTGTAATGATATGCAGAATTTTGTGCTTGTATTCATCACCCTCTGGGTATTCAATAATCTAATATTACAATTGGTCATGGCGAATGCTAATGATATTGATAGCAGATGGCAGCTGGTGAAGCTAAACCCACACCACCCCACTGTGCATTCATATTACTCTTTTGATGAGCAGGTGCTCCCGTACCACACACACTTCTACAGATTATTCATTTTTCGCCGCGTGGACCGCAATATTCTTCGTTTCTTCTTAAATAGACGATGTACGAGAGGATCAGGGTCTCTGGTTTGAATATGTTCGGCACAAGTCGATAAACTGCAAATCACCATGCTTTTTTAAGCCCTGTCATACTGCTTTAATCGAATAAACTCTCTCTCGAAAGAGTTTCACATCAAACGATGAACTTGGAGAAGAAAAGCAAAGATAATGGAACACTTAATCATCTATGACAGCTTTGAGCTTAAAATGTTTATGATACATAAAGACAGACTATTAAGGCATGAGTGACTTCTCCTGATGACTAACAGATGGTATTAATGCTAATAGGAGCTGCATATAGGCAAGAGCACTGTCATTTTCTGCTTTCCAGATGCAAGATGATCTGAATTTGGTCAAGCGTATACAGGAAAGACTGCATAATGGAGCGCTTTGAACAACATTTATGGATGGACATGCGCCTCTGTTTCCACAATGAGGCAACCATCATTGAGTTTTTGACATTTTATTGTTCTTCTCCGAGCGTGGAGAAGGTATATCAAGTAAAATGAGTTCAGCATAAACGAGCATTGATTTCCCATGCTGGTTGAATATTAAATATTGCTCGGATAATAAAGGATCATTAATGAGTTGTGCTGGATGAAGCACATGCGTTTGGTTTTAGTGTGAATCATGGGGTGGAGAAGTCAATGACAGCATGTTTCCTCCGCTAACAGGATTACAGCACAATAATGCGACTTCATATCTTTGTCTTTCATGGTTTCGGTCTGTCTTTGTATCTTTGCTGCTGCTGTTGCTGTTGTTTTTGTGTTGGATTGGAATGGCAGATATGGGCGAGCTGAATTGGCATGTGTTTGTGTCTAAATGCATGTTTTTAAAAAGGAATATAGTTCCAAAACTGAATATACCTGTGTGACTTAGAATGTCCGGGTTTCGGTAAATGTCCGAACAGTCACGTTTCACAAGATTTGACACACCTAACGTTATCAAGAGAGTTGTGAAAGGTAGTCAGTAGAAGGACCGTGATGTATCAGAACTCGACAGCTCTATAATACAAGAAAAACATGAGGACTTGTATGTTTAAAGTCTCTTTTGTCACATCGTCTTTATTTTTCATATTGTCTGCGCATAATTTCACTGGCTTCCGTGGCAGATCACACTATAAATAAACTGTCATAATAGTTTACTTTAATGCCCTCCGTGTTTACTTCTGTATGACAGTGCACTGTATGTGTTGCCAAGTTCATGATTTTCCCGCAGAATTGGGTTACTTTTTCACTGTTGCCGCGGGTTGTTTTGCAATTGATTTTTACCGGGATACCCCACGGAACACGATTGGTATAGTTTTGGACTAGTTTTAAGAAGTGGATTTTATGGTAAAAACCTGGCAACCCCGTTTGTATCGTTCTTTTACACATGCAGGTCAGTTCAGAAATGTGATCTGTTCACACTGGAAATCTAATATTGGACACATTTAAAACAACAATGTGAACAGCTATACAAAAAAATCTGATCTGAGCAAAAATCGGAATTGAGCATTAAGTATGAACGTAGACAAAATATCCCGTTCACACACAACTTCCAGGGCCCTATTTTAACGATCTAAGCGCATGGTCTAAAGTGCATGGTGCAAGTGCACTTAGGGCATGTCTGAATCCTCTTTTGCTAGATTAATGACGGGAAAAATGGTGCATTGTCTAAAAGAGTTGTTCCTAGCCTCTCAATGAGTCATGGGTGTGTTTTGGGCATAACATGCAATAAACCAATCAGAATGTCATTTCCCATTTCCTTTAAAAGCCAGTTGCACTCGTGCCATAGCAGATTCGCTATTTACATGGCGGAATTTAAACTGAATGCTTCTCCAGCAAGGAAACAGATCTGCTCGTGTGCGAGGTTAAAGTGCCATCTACGGAACAAGCCGGATTCCACCAAAACATTTTTATCTTTATGCACACAATAATAATCTTTTACATTATAATCCTTTTATTTTTAATATTTGGCATGTTTGTGTGCTGTTGCATGTCCCTGTGTGTTTAAAAAGCAGAGTGTACGTGCGTTGTGCACGCGCATATTACTAACACACTCTTTAAAAAAATAAAAAAATAAATAAAAATACTGCGGCATTGACTTTAGAGCAGGTTTTTGTTGGTCAATGGTGCAGTCATCTTCAGTTCCCTCAAAATAGCAACACGCCAACAACGCATCTGAACACACCCCGTTTTCAGACCAGCAGATGGGCGCGAGTGCATTTGCTATTTAAACAACGTGGCACAGGACGTGAAAATGATAACTGCGTCGGGCTGAAACTAGCAAAAAACATTTGCGTCACTCCTGGCGACCTCTTACCATATTGTGATAATGAGAAAAGAAATATCAAAGATGGTGACATCCATTCGAGCCGTGAGTTCATCCATTAAATCTTCATTAATCGAACACACTAGACAGACGTATATGACTGTTGCGCTCGCATCTTTTGCAGCATCTACAGTGAATAGTGTCAGAGTTTTTGAAGCTTTTGAAGTTTTGAAGCATCATAAAAGTAATCCATACCATTTCAGGAGGTTAATAAAGGCCTTCTGAAGAGAAGTGATGGGTTTTTGTAAGAGAAATATCCATATTTAAAACTGTATGAACTGTAATCACTGGCTTCTGGCAATGGCCGTACAAGTGTTTGTGTTTGGCTGAAAGAAGAAAGTCATATACACCTAGGATGGCTTGAGGGTGATTTTGAGGTAAGATTTCATGGTGCTTTTTGTCCTTTTTGGAATTTGACATCCTCTGGTTTGCATTCACTCTCATTGCATCTAAAAAGCAGCTCATATATTCTGCTTCACTTCTCCTTTTGTTTTTGATGAAAGAAAACATGTCATAGTGGTTTGGACCAACATGAAGGTGAGCAAATGATGACCAAATGTTCATTTGAAAGTGAACTATGCCTTTAAATCAAGCTCTTTGTAGTTAAACTAAAACTTAAAGTAGGCTATTAAACATCTGGATTTTTTAGGAATTGAAAGAAAGCTGAAATAAAATATAAATATGAAATTAAATGTTGCCTTGGCAAATACCTCAAACAAGATAAGATGAATTTGAAGTACCAAATGCCAGCGTTTTTTTTTTTTTTTTTTAAGTTGCCAGCATTTTGATAATTTTCACAAAAAATGTCATGCCCCCTGAAATTATATCTGTATGATCATGCAATATATCAAAAGAAAAAATAGAGCGTCTGCTTTTTAAAAAACAAAAAAACAACAAAAAAAAACTTTTTATTCTAGCTTCATGCACTTTTTTTTAACAATATTTGCTAACAACTAACAATGTGGGTAAGTTTCATTTAAAAATAGCAACATTTTGATCAAAAAGATGAGAAAATGGTGTTTTTGTCAAATACTACAACATGCATAAGCATATGCTTTTATCGCTTGTTTCTGCTTCTTTTTTGCCTGTGTTTTGATCCTGAGATTCAGTACTTTTTCAGAAGATGCATAATAGCGCCCCCATACTGTGCAACACTGAAAACATGGAAAGCCGGAAAATTCCATCAATGGCTGGGAAAGAGTTAAAGACTTTTGTCTGTTTACTTGAAGATGAAGTGTGTTTGGACGAGGAAACCTGTCAGGAAACAATCATAAAATTAAATTTTGTGCCACAGAAGTAATACGTTTCACCATTAACTTCCTGTTCAACTTTCTCATCATATGGCATCGTCAGCAAGAGATGGCCACTAGACTGATAAACCTCAGAATAATAACACAGCTTCCTGCCCATTACAGCAATAATGGATTGCTTACTATCTATAGGCCGCTGTAATTTTCTATGATCTTCATAATATCAGCTTTTAAATGAGCTTTTATGACTCCGTTCTGCTGCTTTTCATAGTTTTAACACTGTTTACTTCCTAGCAAAGTTTTGTTTGTTTATATTGTGTTTTCCTCAGATTTATTTGTGATTTATGGTGTTGTTGTAATTAGACTGAAGATTGCACTGGTGGTTTATGGAAGGAATCACTTTATGTCCTATTATAAATCAGACACATTTATGAAGCGCTCCCAATTAACTACAGACCTCTGTATTAGTGAAAAGCACGTTTTGATGTGCCTTAGTGAGATACAAGACTCAGTTTGAGCTCATCTCGCAAATAAAAGCTAGCCGATACGCTGGATGTTAAAGCCTCCAAACATTTCTACACAAATGCAATGAGAAAACACTGTTAAGATGAAATTTTCACACTTTTTGTCCTATATCACAAGTGATCAACGTACTTTTTGTAACAGTTATGCGACAATTATTATCGTATATGTGTTGTCAACAAAATCTCATGCATTTTAAAGTTGGAGTGGTTCTCTGTTTTGACTTTTACAAGTTTGTGACAAAAGGATGCAAAAAAGAGCTACTTATGAGGTCTTTCTCTATTTGAACATATGAATATTTATGTGGATGCAAACAGAGTATGTTAAAGGGTTAGTTCACCCAAAAATGCTCACCCTCAAGACCTTCGTTCATCTTCAGAACACATCCGATGGCTCAGTGAGGCCTCAAAAATATCTCAATTTGTGCTCCGAAGATGAACGAAGGTCTTACAGGTGTGGAACGACATGTTCTGTTATGACAGAAGTTTCATTTTTGGGTGAACTAACCCTTTAACTAGCACCAAATCGTGTTCATTTAACCAGCACAAAAAACACCGGTTGGTTAAATGATGAAAACCTGAAATCCTGAATCATCTCCCAGACTGGATTTGAAAGACTAAATCGGTCCTGTTGGTTTGCGATGGGCTTGGCGTGAGCCGATGACTTGTGCTGGTGGAAAAGAACAGAGAGACAGCCTGACATCAGAAATCTGCCGTTTCCTCATTTCCCGCGTGTGACGGAGAAGCGCGTCTCTCTCTCTCTCATCGTACCTTCCAGCACACATCTCTGGAACCTGATGCTCCGCGTTCCTCCATTAATCCCCCTCTGTCGGATCCCGGCCAGGTAATTACTGTTTAAAAATATTTCAGCCCATTCTTTTGCCTGCAGAGGAAAAACGGGAACAAAGACAACACAGTTATAAACAACGACAAAGGCCTGCTTTAAATTCACTCGTCTTTCTTCCCCGGAATTGGTGGCTTTGTTTGCACAATGTACAAGGTGTCTGAAACAGAAATCTTTGGCTATTTCATATTCAAATGTGGCAGTCACGCTCTAGTTTTCTACGCACAGAAGTTAGGTCTGTTTCATTGTGATGAGGCAAGAGCGCACACGTGTCGCCTTCCAAACAGACTCGCTCTATTATTGAGTTCAAACAAAGCCGGAAAAAGCTCACATATCCGTTTTTAACTCCAGGAGATGCGTCTCTAAACCCACAAAAACACACATGGCACTTTCCACGCACATGCTACAGTTTGGTGTCCTGTTACCTTCATCAAAGCTTATGATGCACATAACATTAACATAGCATGAAAAAGAACAAGTTAAATTATTATTTTAGCTTCTTGTCCCAGTTTAGAGGTCTTGACCTTCTGGATTATATCGCACAATTAAAATCATACATCTCTTGAAAAACATAATATTATACAAAAAATCCACAATATTTAACTCAAGTCTCACATTGTGCAAATACTTAAGTTATTGATTAATAATATAATAATAGTAAGAAATTATATATGAAATATAAAACATATATTTATATACTGTAGTGGCCAAAAGTGATGTGCGGCCTAAGAAAATTGACATCTTTATCCTTTATTTAATAAATATTTTGCAATCATATTGCGTAGTTGTGCTTGGAGTCAAATGTTTTATTGGTGATAATAATGCAATGAAACATGACAAATTGTGCGACATAATTTTTGATCAGCCTGGCATATAATGAAATTATGAACAAGAGAGAATCAATTAAATATTAATAACTGATGAAATGTCAGCTTTGCATTTTTTGCATAGTAAAATAAAACCTGTAGCTGTAGTTTGCCTTTTTTGCCAAATAATTTTATCAGATAAATACAGTAATCAAGTGTTTTGTTCTTCCCTCATACTTAAAATATTTAAAAAATATAAAATATTTTCCTCATATTTTGATTTTGCAGGGTCATTAAAAACAAATATCCCCTCCGGATATCACTTTTTTGCCCACTACAAATTAATAAATATATAATATTAATAAATTAATAATAAATGTGTTTTTGTTAGGGGTGTAACGATATTAACACTCTGGGGTCTGAGGGTATCGCCGGCGATACCACCGCGGTTTTTTTCTTACCAGTGTGAAAGAGACTCAAAATGCTCTGTTAATGTTGCACATACAATTAAGAGTTATACACCATTTTAATCTGTGGAATATCTTCTTTTATTTTTTTGTACACTCAGAGTAAAAACAAAAGTGGTCAGGCATTTGTGGACTAAAGGTGTACAGAGCGCCCTCCGGCTGCAAGTATGAATTGAAAACACAGTATCCAGCACTCATAGTGATGACAATAAATCCTGAATAAATATTACTCTTCTATATAGAAAATTGACAAACATATGAGAATCCATCAATATTTCTCCAAATGTGCATGCTTTTAAGCTAAAAGCCTATATGAAATGCCATAGAGGTAGCATAATTGTTCAGACACTTTGCATCACAGAAATACATTATATTTTAAAGTATATAATAGAATACCATTATTTTATATTGTAATAATATTTCGCAGTATTGCTGTTTTTTCTGTATGTTTGATTTACACCATGATGAGATTTGAATCATGATCACAGAGGGTTTTTTCACAGCCTACCTGACTGAAAGGCCTCATTAATATGCAAGTCATTTCAGGTCATTATTATGTGATTCTTTTGTCTTCTCAGGTGAGAATCACCCATTATTCATGAGGGTTCACGCCTCCACGCATACTGTGTTTCTTGACCAAAGATGTTTTAGAAAATTTAAATCTCTCTATTGTTTTATATGAACAAGCAGGCAGCATAATTTTTACCTCATTTTGAAGCAAAAACTCTAGTCTACAACCTCCAATACCCAGAAGTCTTGTGAATGAAGATTTAATATATATTTTTTGGCTTTATTTCAGTGACTTAAGTTTTTTGTTTTTTTCCATAACCACGCATAAACGTTATTCCTTCAAAAACAAACATGTACATACATGTTCCTCACATATTACTGTAGCATAGTTTGTGCTGAATACAGTGTAATGACACTTTTTCCATTAATATGTTTATGAACAACTGAAAAAAGCACAATTGTCAGGGCATGTCAAAACTTCTCCAGGGTCCCAAAAATCCTCAGACCCCAGAGGGTTAAAAACTAACTGAAAAGCCGCGAAACTGTCATGGCCTGCCCAGCCCTGGCCCATTGGATCTACACGATGAATATAGCGTTAACCACAAATAATCACAATAAGCTCCGCGTTTTATTACTTTCGATAAGAAACAAACTGTCATCTTTAAAATTATGTCCACTTTATCACGAAATTTAAACAAAAAATGCCATTTTGGCGCTCTTTAATGTGGCGTGACCACAATACAGGAGCCTCAGTTCAACCGGAAGCGAGAATGAACGCGATCATCAGGGGTGCCAGGTTTTGACAACAAAACCCGCCCAATTGCTTCTCAAAACTAGCCCAAAACTAGCCCAATGGCATTTCAGGGGGGTCCCACGGTAAAAATCACGTTCTGGGAGGTAAATTTGCGTTTTTGGCGGGGCTCCCCTGGTAAAATCCGCATTCCGGGGACGAAATATCACGTTATTTTGGGTTGATTCAACCCGCGGACAGTGTAAAAGTAGCTTGGGAAAACCGATCATCTCTTCCTCTTTAATAATACAGAATAAACATGAATGAACATCTGAAGGTATGTTGAAAGATACAGTACAACTTACTGAAATGTATAATATCCTGTGTAATCGCTCAACCAGTGTTTCAATGGCGGAAGGACGTCGATAAAACGGCTTGTAAACACTGTGTCACGTGACGTAGCATTTACCTCAGGCGAGTCTACAGCTCGTTCGTCAGAGAAATTAACACTTCCGCTAAATATATGCATTGTATTAACCTATGTCTTGATTATTTAATGCATGTTTAAATAAATCTGACAGCCACTGTGTAAATGATTATAGACTTCAACAACGAATTGGAGTAAAAACATAATTTTTATAATTAGATTTAGAAGTTAATGCAAAACTGCCTTATGTGCATTTACACGTTTGCATACAATTTGTCATTTGAGTGTTGATTATTATATCTAAAAATAAACAGCAACTGAATTTATGCTAATAGCTTGGGCTTTGAAACTTTAATATCATAGTAATGTGCAAGTAAGGACTCCCTATATAGTTTACAGCATTAGCACATATATTTTTATCCTTGAGAAACTTTTAATTATAATTTAATTCATTTAAAGTCAGACACAAACTGTTTGATTAAAAAAAAAAAAGCAATTTTATTTCGTTTTCTCTCTCTGCTGTACCGAACCGAACCATGACTTCAAACCGAGGTACGGACCGAACCGTCAGTTTTGTGATTGATACACCCCTAGTGTTTTGCAAATATATATGTAATATTAATTTGTTTTAAATAACAACATTTTCTGAAGGTTAAGCAGCTCCTTTAGCTGATCATATCCAATTTGAAAAAAAATATAATAATATTTTGTTCCCATTTTTCGCACAGAGCCACATATATTCACCCTTCACACTCTTGGCCTTTCTTTTCGTCCTCTTCTCTCTGAATCATTTATCCATGGACTCTAACAGCAGTCACACAAAAGCTCTTCTGTTAGACGCGGCCTCTCGGTCGATGAAGATAAATGTAGGTGACATGGAATAATGAAGGCTAGGATGAAGGCCGTGCCAGAAGTGTAGTGTAAGAACTGCCTCAAATGTGATTAGTGTAATTAGGACCTTATGACCTGTTGTGCCACGACATAAAATCAGATGACCGTTTGAAACGAACTCACATCGCTTTGACTGCAGATCACAGATTACGTTTGGTACGGATCTTCAAAAGCAGTTTTCAGGCAATCAAATGTATACTTATGATATAGTAATGGTGCTAATTTCTTTGATTAGAGACTTTAATATGCTATTTTGTTCCATTATTTGCAATATTTAAATCAGCTAAAAGGTACCAAAGCAACCGTGGCAGTAATTTAAATGCTAATAATTTCATTTGTAATTAATTGGATTTGAACGTAGCAATGCTTCTGTTGACGAGCTCTTTTCTTCAGCTGTCTTAAAGGTTCGATTGTGGGCTTTTCATCTCGCTCGAAACACCCACTCACACTGTAAACCTGCCAAGATTCATGCAAATCTCCATAATCGGTTGAATCATATCACGTCATTGTTATTTATTCATTATACACTGTCCATTAAGTTAACTTCAAAGTTTCCTCCACATCACCATACGCAATGCAGTGTGTCAAGACATTCAGAGATGTGGTGACCAACATGATATTGCTTGTATTGTGTAGATGGCGTCTTATTGCTGAGTGATCGTTCCGCTCATTTGAGCGCGCCCGGCTTGTGTCAGCGACCCTGACGGTTAATGCTCAGCAGCTCAGGTGTGCTGATGCTGACAGGTAGTGTTCACGCCGCAGCGCACGCTCAGGGGAAATCAAGCTCGCGCTCCAAATGAGTCTGTTTACTGCACGAGGGAAAACAAACAGGCCGCGTGCTCATCAGCATCACAGTTATAGGACGTACAAACAGGCCCTACTTTTACAACTACAGCAGCGGCGTTTAATGCATACTAATCATGCACCGTTTCACCGCCAACTTCTGACGGGTCTGTAGAAATATGAGATAAAAAGGCAAACGAATGCAGGCGGGTTGATGCAACGCACAGACAAATGATGCATTAGCTATTGTTTATAATGGGTGGCTATTTTAAAAATGTATAGTTTCTGTGTAAGTGGGTCACATGTATGATGACTTTTTCAATATGGAAAATACGGAAAGAAAATGTCAATGTCAGTGTATGCTTTTTCCTGTCAGCTTTTTGTTTTTCTATGCATTTTCTGCATGGTAAAATAAAACCTGTAGCTGTAGTTTGCCTTTTTTGTCAAGTAATTTTGTCAGATAAATACCTTAACCAAGTTTAGTGTTTTGTTCTTCCATTATATTTAAAATATTTAAAATTATTAAAAATGTTTTCCTCATATTTTGATGGTTTAATTGAACTTGTAAGGTCATATATATGTTATTATTAATATTATTATTATTATAATTTATTATTAATTTATATTTACATTTACATATTAACATTTTCTGAAGGTTACAAAGCTTTACAATTAAAAAAAACTTTTTTTTTTCAATACAGAAAATACAGAAAGAAAATTTCTGTATAATATTAATATTAATAATAAAAATAAACAAATAAATAAGGACAAAGTAAAAGACATAAGGTCAAAAAAAAAAAAAAATAAAATAAAACAAAAATAATAAAAATAAAAATAATGTTTTTGTTTGTTGACTTTTTCTGAAAAATAGCACAATGGTATCAGCAATTTATTGTTTTAAAAAATTGCATTGTTTTTATAGTTGCAGAAATATATGCAAAATGCAACACACACACACACACACATATATATATATATATATATATATATATATATAATTTTGAATACTAAAATATGTGTGTGTGTTTGTGTGCGTGCATATATATATATATATATATATATATATATATATATATATATATATATATAAATTCAATAAATATATTTTAGTATTCCAAATAATTTAAGAACATTTTGTTTGAAAAGCCAGCTGAGGGTTTCATTAAACCTTAACTTAATTGTTCTATACCAACACTGTTTTGTAATCTTTTTCTACAAATGTTAATCATGAATATTGATGAACTAGTTGAACGAGACTAGTTTACACCCATCAGAAATCACTCTGCATATCTGTTAGAGGTTTAACACCTAAGCAAAGGCGAAAATACAGCACAGCAAATGACATTGTCTACCAGATTTCTCACAACACCCGCATACACACATATTAATAAGCATATAATTATATTACGCTTCTCTAAATCAAGTCCCTCAAGCTGTTAGTTGAACAGAGAATATGTTAAACACATTTAAAGCCGGTGCTCCAAAAGATGCTGTTGAAGAGGAATAATGTTTATAAGATATCACGGTTACCTGGTCATGTTTTAAATCGCATAGTGCACTTATTACTCGTTTGACTTGGATTAAAGTGTGACAGTGCTGTTTAAATATTTATTCTTGCACAATGCATACTGTTTAACAAACTTTTTAAAAGTTGCAAACGCAGCCAGTGT
>NC_063056.1:41633845-41743845 GCF_018812025.1 Megalobrama amblycephala
TACAGTACATTTAGTCGACTAAAATCTAATTTAGTTAATTGTAATGCATTAAGTAAGCATTTCTCTAACAATTCACAGATCCAATACACTGATATACATTCACCAAACTGTACATTGCTCGCCAAAGCGGACGGTTTTTGACCGTTCAAGTGCAAAAAGACACAAAAGAGCAAAATTCAGTACTTTTCAGGGATTGACACACTTGTAATTGAGGTACTACTATAGTTTTCGTTTAAAATTTTCATTAGATTTGATTTTTAGTTTTTCTGCTTTCATTGTAATTTTAGTTAAAAGTTTTTGTAATTTTTAGTGTGTTTATGTCTTTTAGTTTTTGCTTTTAAATGTCTATAAGTTTTTATTTCTGTTTGTTATTTTAATACCTCAGGTTAAGCTAAAGCTTAGAAACTAGATGAAAAAAAATAAGTTTACATTTTTATATATTTATTTTTTATTTCAGTTAAGGTTTATTTCAAGTAATGAAGATTTCTTTGGTTTTAGGTTTAGTTAACTATAGGCTACTGAATAATGTGTCAAATAATGTTCTTAGTCTTTCTTTCCTATGACAGAAGATACAGTAGTTTACAATGAATAAAACAGAAATTAAATTAAATAATTAAATACTAATTATATACCATCCCGAAATACACCGTGACTCTTATTCTGAAATGTCTGTAGCAGGCTGATCATGAGGGTGATAAAATATGCATTCTTACAACCGTCTAAAACATATTACCATATAAACATTGTGTAGTAAACATTGTCATAATTCATCAACATTAGCTCATAAGCATTTGCATGGCATAAATGTGCGCTATTCATTAATTGCGAAGCAGTCTGAAGTGGTGCTGTAGAGATGAGCCTGCAGAGGGCGCAACAGCGCCGCGTTTCCCGCGGTAAGATCAGCACGTTACACTTCAAATGTGCGCATCTGGATATCTTCCCAAATCGTCATCATTTTCATCTCGTTTTTATTAGTTGACGGAAATTAGAGTAGATTTTTTAGTCATTCAAAATGCATTTTTATTTAGTCATCATCTCATTTTCGTCCATGAAAAAATGTCGTTGACGAAAATTATTCATCAACGAAATTAACACCGTTGTACGCACAGGTCACATATGTGCATTTAATTTTTTTTGCAGTAATTAGTTTATCCACAAGGTGGCAACCGTGATTCACAAGGTAGTCGAAGAAAAACTGCGGAACGCATGCAAGCTACAGCGACAATCGATGAAAGATTGTGTGAAAAGGTTAGAAAGTACCCTCGTTTGTGCAACTCTAGCATGAAAGAATACAAAGATGGGCTGTAACTCATGGCGAGAGATTGCTCAAAACTATGCATACTTTGCAAGGCTGTGCATTCGACTGTGCAGGGTTTAAAGTTACCACCTCTATACAAGAAACCTTGTATACTACCATTAACCAGGCCTTAAAGCTGGTACTTCAAGAATAGATTATTATAGTTATAGTTTTAGTAAAATTGCAAACAATATTTCAAAATATTTAAAATCTTCCATTCCGTCTTTTTATAAATAAAATCTCACTAGTAAAATCTGTAGTCAAATGGGTTGTATTTTACAGTGAAGTGACTGAAATCCATGCTGCCTACAGTTTACTATGTTCATGTTGTTCCAAACTCGTATGCGGTTGTTCTTTTCTGTGGAACACAAAACAGTTTCAATACAACAACAGATCACAGTGACCACAAGTGCCACAACAGTAGTACACACGAGTCATTCTGAAGTCATATCTGTGTGAGGAACAGACTGAAAATATTTGAAATCTCATTTGTGTTCACGTTGAGTTTAACAGATGTGGTCACCATGAGCTGTTGCTGCATGGAACAAATTGGAAAAAATAACAGCATATGGGTTTGGAACGACATGAGGGCTAGTAAACAATGACAGCATTTTCACTTTTGGGTGAACTATCACTTTAATAAATGGTCTTGATGTGTACAATTCATCAGGGCGTGTTATTCGAAAGGAAAAAAATTGTTTTGATAATCGTTCATCAAAATGTAATGACTTCCTCTGCCTCTGAAATGTCTATTTCTAGTTAAATGGGTGTTGAAGAGATAATATTATACACCACCGTTCAAATGTTGGGGGTCGGTAAGACTTAAAAAAAAAAAAAAAGAAATTAAGCAATTACTTTGGAAATTATGCAAAAATATTAATATGTTGTCTTGAGCAGCAAATCAGCATATTAGAATGATTTCTGAAGGATCATGTGACACTATGACATACAAAAAAATATATAGGCTATAGACCCATATGCATGCACAATTAATCATTAAAAGATCACAATCTCTATTCAAACACACACAAGATCTTATTCACGTAAGCTTGTTCGAAACAGCTTCACAAAGAGTCTTTTCATCTACACCGTATTGCTATTTCTGTTGCAAACATCAAATAATAACTAAAGTATTGGGATAAAAGTTTATAATCCGGATATAAACACTGATGTTGCGGCAGCTGCGATCAAAATTAGTAAATGACCTTTTTAACTAATGTTACGCTTCAAATAAAGATTGTATCTATTACACTGTTACTCCAGTAGGTGGCGACTAGTGATGGTTATTTGTATGGGATTCGTTCAAAAACTCTGGACGAAACAAGTCTTCATTTATTAACTTCAAACAATTTTTACATAATGAAATCATTTAAATTAATTTTTTTTATGGAATCATTTATAACATTTTAGACATTTATAAATAGACTCATTTATAACAGAGCTTCAAGTAAGTTACCTATTATTTTGTTTTGTTTTTTTTATCGTGGTGTCTCTATGATCTCTATTATCTATATCTATCTCTAAAAAAATCCAGATTATCCAGAGTCATAAATTAAGTCTTAAAAGATGATATATCTGCCATGTAACCTATTAGCACTAATATTAAAATGTCCAGTCTTACAGACTAGTCTTTATGTACATAAACAAGGATTTGGGACAATTGTAATGCATTATAACTCAGGATTCCTAAATATTTTTTTTATTTTAAAAGATGTGGCGCTTCTCATCCAGTGTGCGAAACTAAGCTTAACTGAGACTTGAGTGTTTGTAGACGTTTAAGAGGCTCAACCTTGATTTATTGCAATACTGAGGCGTTCAGTTTTATTTTGATTTTAGAAAATAAACATGTGATCAACTGTTGTTTTTCACTGGCATTAAGGGCTTTGAGCCTACATTCAGTTCGAGTAAAATGCTTAATTACTGTTAAAATCAGATACTCTAAGACTTTTACTCAAGTCGTATTGGAATTGCTGACAATAAGTTATCTCTCCTTTTACTCAAGTATGGATTTCAGGTACTCTTTACACCTCTGGATCGCTCAAACAAACAGATTGCAATTGCATTTAGTGCCGCCCGTGGTACAAAGCAGGAACCTACTGTCTGTTTGGTGGGTCCTCTTTGGGTTTTGGTGTAAGGACTGAACTTGGGTTTGGCTGGTTTCCCTGCAGCTCTGTCTTTATGGCGTCTGCTGCTGATGTGCTGAGGATAAAAACACAGAAAATGACACAGATGTGATGAGCTGACAGACACAGCTCACAGATTCTCTAACAGCGTTTAATGTTTTCAGACCAAATTAAACAATTTTTCACTGCAGATTTTTGAATGAATTAATATTTTAATTCTCTGTCAAGTAGGTTGACAGTTTTTTTTCTGGGCAAAAAAACTCATCAACCAATGAGATACAAAGCAGTAGACAGCTATTATTATTATTTTTATTATTTAATTTATTTATCTGATTAATTTTTACCCACCAACCATAAAATATTTAACATTATTTTATATATATATATATATATATATATATATATATATATATATATATAGTACATTAAAATTCAAAATAATTTAAGCATTATAATATAATAATATAATAATTAACATAATAATAAAAAATCTGAATTATGTTACCATCTCTTTAGAATAAACCCTGTATACTAACATTAACCACTGCTTTAAAGCATGTATAAGAGGAAAGAACTACAATCCCATGAAGCATTGCAAACAGCATAATCGAATTAAAAACTATGGAGAAATATAAACTACTATATATATATATATATATATATATATATATACATATATATATTAGGGCTGTTCAACGATAATCATGGTTGTCGTGTACAAAATAAGAGTCTGTGTTTACGTAATATATATGTGTTTGTTCTGTGTATAAGTATTATGTATATATACACACACATACATGTATATATTTAAGAAAATATGCATGTATGTATAAATATATACATATATTTATATTTTGCCTCAAAAATGTGCAATTGTTTTTCATAACCTGTGTTATTTTAATGTTTCTTTGTATGTTTATAATTGTGTAAATATTGTTGCCTCTTGGCCAGGACTCCCTTGAAAAAGAGGTTTTTAATCTCAATGGGACTCTCCTGGTTAAATAAAGGTTAAATAAAATAAAAAAATATTTTTTTTATATATTTATATAATATAAATGTAAATATTTTTATAGAAATATAAGATATTTTTCTTAAATATATACATGAATGTATGTTTATTTATATATACATAATAATTATACACAAAACAAACACACATATATTACGTAAACACAGACTCTTATTTTGTACACAATAATCACGATTATTGTTGAATATATATATATATATATATATATATAAACAATATATTTTAAGGTCATTGCAAATATTTGCATATATTTCAAGTATTATTTTGAGATATTACATCATTCACAGTGCTTCATGTGAGTGGGCGGAGCTAAAGAGATCTTTTGCCATGTTTTCCTTGTTTCGACTCTGATTGGTAGAATTTTCCACAGCATCATGGGTAATGTAGTTTTTCACCAGGAATTCCATGGTTAAACACGATTATTTTAAAACTAAGTTGGCTGACGGCTTCAACAGAAGCAAATGCCATCAATTAAAAACCTCGTCTTTAAAGGTTTATAAGTTATCATTAAAATGTAAAAAGTTTTTACGGTAACACTTTACTTGAAGGGGTGTGCATAAGACAGACATGACACCTTCATAATCATGACATGACACATGTCATGAATATGAAGGAGGTTTTATGAATGTTTATGACAACTGTCATTAAGTGTCATTCGCTCAATTATGTCATTTTTAATGCAAAGATGACATTGTTTGAGATGTCCGAGTTATGACAACTTGACATAAACCAACACATCATAACCTGTCAGTGTCTTTGTCATGACAACTTGACATCATTTAGCTTTATGGGTTAACATTACATTAAACTGTCATGTGGTTGGTTTTGACATGAGGCCATTATAATAGTGTCATGAATATGTATCTTGAGCTCAAGTACAGTGGTACAAATTGAACTTGTCATTAAAATGTCATTAAGTGACAATACTCTGACAAATAATTTTATAACAGCGTCATGACTATTTTTCATTTCATGTTTTTTTTGTTTTTGTTTTTTGTTTTTTTAAGTTTCCTCCAACAGAAGGTCAGATAATAGAAAATTTCAAATTTCGTAAAAAAGATGACACTGTTATAAAATAATGGTAACACTTTATTTTAGGGTCTTTTAACTAGTTGCTTATTGCTATTAGCATTCATATGGCTAAAATATTGGCTGTTTATTAGTACTTATAAAGCACATATTAATGCCTTATTCTGCATGATCTTATTCTACATTATTAATCCTACCCAATACCTAAACCTAAAAATTAACTATAATAAGCAGTAAATTAAGAGTTTATTGAGGGAAAAGTCATAGTTAATCGTTTATATATGTGTTCCCTATACTGAAGTGTTACCAAAATAATGTAATGTAATGTTAACCCATAAAGCTAATTAGTTTTTTTAAGTTTGATAATTAATCTGCTATGTCATGTTTATGACAGGTTATGATGTTTTGCTAATGTCAAGTTGTCATGACAAAGACACTGACAGGTTATGATGTATTGGTTTATGTCAAGTTGTCGTAACAAAGACATCTCAAACAATGTCATCTTTGCATTAAAAATGACATGATTGAGCGAATGACATTTAATGACAGTTGTCATAAACATTCATAAAACCTCCTTCATATTCATGACACGTGTCATGTCAAGATTATGAAGGTGTCACGTCAGTCTTATGCACACCCCTTCAAGTAAAGTGTTACCATTTTTACTTCTGGAACCCGACTGTTGCGCTGTAAAAACAGTCCATGTTGTGAGACGTACGCTTATGAATGCACATGCACATTGACTGGCCCAGCCTGAAGTATAAGCTTTTTTTAATGCTATTTGAGCATTTATGGGGCAGTTCATGTCAGTAACTTTTGAGATTTCAGGATTTCCCTATTCAAATAGATAGGAGCTGGTTGGAGGTGTTGCAAATGTGGCCGCAGAGTGAACAGACTTTCCTTGAAAAGGACTTTGCTACGATGCCGCCAACATAATGCCGGCAGTGTGTTTTCACTTTCTGGCGTGGACGCAGCGTTCAGCGCTCACCTGCTTGAGCTGCGTCTCTGAATTGACGCGCACGTCGCAGGTTTCACAGTGGAATGTCTTGTTCTGCAGGCCCGTGTCTGCTTTAGTGGGAGTAGCCAGCTTGCTCTTCAGCCCAGTCCTCGGGAAGGATTTGATGGAGCCGATCCCGCTCCGAGCCTCCAGCATAGTTTTGTGCTTGGTGCCTGAGGAACAAAACATGGCAGGATCAAACCATTTATCATCTTAATGATACACCTTCGCCAGAGAAAACAAAACGGCGAGGGCTGGAAGAGGTCTTTCCTGATGATGCATCTCATTTCCATTTCATGTTTTTGTGGCAACTATTGTCAGTAGTTTATATGCATTAGTGCCAAGTATACACTAGCAGTCAAAAGACACATGTGCATGAATTTATGTTTCTCATCGATCTTAAAATAGTTAAAAATTAGATTATGCACATGTTTTAACAAATTTTAACAAAAAAAAAAAAAGAATTGAAATGGATCCACTGGATCAAATAATGAAGAAAAAGCAGCCACTGTGACCACCGGCTTTGGTTTCATAAGTATTTTTATGATTCATATTCTCCATTAGCATGTTTTAAAAAATCATTCAAAAGTTCCAAACCATGAACCAAATCAAGCAGCTCCACATCACAACATTTTTCTGAAGTGTTTCAGAACAGGAGAAACGGGTAGTAAAGTGCACTTAATAGCTTATCAAGTACTCATCTAAAACACTTGGAAAGATATAATTGAATCTTTTTTATTCTTATCGGAAAACACTACTACTCAAAACAACAAACTTTGAGGAATATTTTGTAACATTCTAAAAGTATTTAATGTCACTTTTGATTAATTTAATGCATCCTTACTGAATAAAAGTATTAATTTCTTGCAAAATACCGACAACATTTTGCAAGAATGTCCCCACAACCCAACTAGCCAAATCCTATAACCAAAATGCAGGATCTCGCTCAGGGTTATGGGTAATGTAGTGCTTCAGCACTTTAGTAGTACTTAGATTTATTTGAAACCCTTTGACTCACAGTTTCTATTAAAGTAACAAGAAGCTGTGCATTATTTGGATTTCATGATAAAATCACTGAGCGATTTATTGCTTTCATGAAACAGCAGCAACAACAATATGATAAAAGATATAAACAAGGGCCTTTTTCAAAGAGGGTTTTAAACCTTTCGGTCACTTTGTATATTGTCTGGAAAAATTGTATGTCCAAAACCACTACTTTGTTTTGAGGAAATGGAAAAATCACTGTATTTCTTAAATAATTAAACATTGTTCATAAAGTTAATATTGTGAAACACTTGCATGTGTCATTATTAGAGATGCACCGATGTATCAGCTGATAAAAACAATTATTTTCACTATTGGCCATCGGCTGGTTGTTTAAAAACAGCCAATGATCAGGGCTGATTATCCTGTCAATCAAAAGGGGGCAGAAAAACGTGTCAGACTGAAACTCGTACTGTGTGTGAAGAAAATCTCTCGTGTGGAAGTTAGGGCAAGTTAATAAAATAGCAATTTAATTGAGCAAAAATGAAAATTCTCATTAATTACTCTCCCTCATGCCGTTCCACACCCGTAAGACCTTCATTCATCTTCAGAGCACAAATTAAGATATTTTTGATGAAATCCAATGGCTCAGTGAGGCCTGCATTGACAGCAAGATAATTTACACTTTCAATGCCCAGAAAGTTACTAAAGACATATTTAAAACAGTTCATGTGGCTGCAGTGGTTCAACCTTAATGTTATGAAGCGACGAGAATACTTTTTGTGCGCCAAAAAAACAAAATAACGACTCTATTCAACAATATCTAGTGATGGGCGATTTCAAAACACTGCTTCATGAAGCTTTATGAATCTTTTTTTTCGAATCAGTGTTTCAGAGCGTGTATCAAACTGCCAAAGTCACGCCCCCCAGTGGTGAACCATTAAAATTTCGAAACACTTATGACATAACGAAGCCTTGTTTACTGAAATCACATGACTTTGGCAGTTTGACACACGCTCACAACCACTGATTCAATACAGAAGATTCGTAAAGCTTCATGAAGCAGTGTTTTGAAATCACCCATCACTAGATATTGTTGAATAAATTCATTATTTAGTTTTTTTGGTGCACAAAAAGTATTCTCGTCACTTTACAATATTAAGGTTGAACCACATGACCTGTTTTAAATATGTCTTTAGTACCTTTCTGGGCATTGAAAGTGTTAATTATCTTGCTGTCAATGCAGGCCTCACTGAGCCATCAGATTTCATCAAAAATATCTTAATTTGTGTTCTGAAGATGAACGAAGGTCTTACAGGTGTGGAACGACATGAGGGTGAGGAATTAATGACAGAATTTTCATTTTTGGGTCAACTAACCCTTTAAAAGCAGGCTCTATTTTTCACCTGTAGTTCAAGCCAGGGTTGCCAGGTCCACAGTTTCCCCCTATATCAAACATTATTTGTAGAGCACCTCCCATCCAATAATCGCAAAGAGCTTTGTGCTTAGTTACTTGTGATAAGAAACAAAGTCTCAACTTTAAAATTCTGTCCATTTATCACAAAATTCATACAACAAATGGCATTTTGATGCTCTTAAATATGATGTAGCGCGGGTGTTTTTTTCAGCATGAAAAAACATGCATGAACATCAGAAGGTATGTTGAAAGATACAGAACAACTTACAGATATATATCATGTCTCAAGTCATCGTTCAATCAGTGTTTTAACCGCAGAAAGATGTCAATAAATCAGCTTGTGAACAATGTGTCACTTAACGCTGCATTTACCTCAGGAAAGTCATCCAATGTTCACAATTCATTAGCTAGCTATAAAACACTAGAGCTTATTTACTGTTAATTATATATGTTTGAATAAATTTGCCATGAAGACAAGCGTTTATGTGCAACTGAGTTGCATACAAACATTTCAGTTTTTGAGTGTAATCTAAAAATAAATAGCAGATGAATATAATAGTTTGGGCTTTGCTCTTAATTTTAACCTTTAATATTATAGTAATGTACCAAATGAGAGAGTTTGCAGCATTATTTGGAAGAGATTTATCATTCTCATGATGATTTATCATCATTATCAATAATCAGATATCGGTATCAGTGGAGAAATTTAGCATCGGTGCATCTCTAGTCATAATATTATTAACATTTTACTGAAAGCAAACTCAAATGGAGTTAGGAGGTTTTTGACCAGCAAATGTCAGGTATAGACATATTTTATCATTAGAATGGTCCTAAGTGCATTAAGTTTTCATCAACTTAGAGATTATAAAGTTTGCTGTAGCTATTCTTTTTGTTTACCCATACATTGCATAGAGGCGTGGTGGAGTTATGAGTTTTGAGGAGGTTTGAGGAGCCAATGGAGTTACGAGCACTAATAAAAATGACAAAATATGGAAGATACACGGTTTCTGCCTGAGAGAAAGAACTGATCTTGGTAAATTCTCAATGCTAAGCGCTCCCAAAGA
This sequence comes from Megalobrama amblycephala, assembly GCF_018812025.1. Lineage (NCBI taxonomy): Eukaryota > Metazoa > Chordata > Actinopteri > Cypriniformes > Xenocyprididae > Megalobrama > Megalobrama amblycephala. The sequence goes on from NC_063056.1 coordinate 41,643,787, forward strand.
CTATAGAATAACACAAGACATGTCACTCGTATTGTTTTGAATGAGAGAAAGTGTAACGCGCAATATGGCGGAATAAGTCCCGCCTTCTAAATAAGAGCCAATCGCCGACTGGTAAAGTCATCGCGTCACTTCAGCTGCTGTTAGAATCACCGGTTTCTATAGAAACAGTCAGACGCGCGCCTCCGAAGAGACGCGCATTTAAGTCTGCGCATGCGCATTAGCTTGATCCAGCCTGAAAAATACAGTTTTTTTGTCATGATTCGAGCGTTTAGAAACTAAATTTATGAGCCGGTTGTTGTCAGATTTCATTGGTGATTTCAAATATGAAATTTAATCGTAAGGTTGGCGAACAGTTTTGGAGAATTTGATGTTTCCCCATTCAAAGAGATTGCATGATGCCCAGGATGCCCGAGAGGCGTTTCAAAGATGGCCGCCGAGTGAAATGACTTGTCTCAAAGGGACTTTGGCGCTCCTCACCGCTGTTATGCGCGTCGAGCTGTGACGCCGAGTTGACGGCCACCTTGCAGAGAGAGCAGTAGAGCAGACGCAGGGCTTTCTCGTCCTCTGTCTCTGGATTCGTTCCGTTGTCGTTCTCCTCTGGTTCAGGCGGGTTGGGCGTGATGGAGCGGCCGTCCTCCCCTCCTGACCCTGAGGTAGACTCTGGCTCTGCGGGGTCTGCGCTGGGGCCGGACACCGGGGCAGAAGAGGGCGATGAAGGGGCCACGGGCGCACCGGGACTTCCACCTGTAAAACACAAATGACCTGTGATTGGTAAGTGAAAGATCATGTGACAATGCTTTATCGTTTATACTTGTTTGAAGCATCCAACAGATGCTCGATTGGACTGAGAACTGGGGAATTTACTGTACATATAAAATAATGTAAAAATTAGATTTGCATTCATCACGTTTCAAATATGAATAGAAAAAACATTAGATAAAGTACCGTTTTACCATAATCAATATCTGCTAAACAAACACTTGTTTTCTAACTGAAGCACATTGCACTGAACGCTATTGAGGAGCAAACACAAATCAGATATTTCTAATTATATACACATGATATTTTCCACTGGATGGATGAGTATTGGATTGTGTTTTGGATGAATAAATATGCAGCAGGCGCACATAAACACAAACGCTGATGTCACTGATGACCTGTCGACCTCTAAAGGCTCCTCTGGTGCCATAGTTAATAATACATGAGCACATTAATGCATCAATGCACGGCTCTCTCTCTCTCTCTCGTTCCGGCTGTGAGTTTCCCCTCCACTGTTGTACTTGCTTTGATTTTGAAGACTTCCTTTATTTGTGCTGGAAAATAACTGTGTCAGATATTGAGATCGATGGCGCCACGCGCCGATATTACCTAACGCGGTCGGCATCGAAATTAATTGCGCAGACTGAGATAAACTGCAGCTGATTTTCCCCAGATGAGGTCTGGCTTTGGCAGGGTGCTCTGATCAATGTCTGAGGGGTCTGAACTCTTTGTACAGTAATAACACAGACACTCTCTTCATTTCAGACCCCAGAGACTCAATCGATACTGAATTATGTCGCTCTATTTTGGTGACCCGTTAAGTAGAGTCTCTTATTTATCCCAGAGCTCCGCTTTGGGCTCTTTTCATCTGTAAAGGAATAGAGGAATGGACACAGCAACTAAGAGCAGTTAGTTAACCCTATACCCCCATAAACATGTAGTTTTGCACATAGTGTTGATGATGCACCCAGAGTTCTTCATTCACGTTGAAAGGCTCACCAGCTGGCTGAAGGAGATTAGCTTGTTGAGCTGTGGACTGGCAAAATTAGGCATTTTTTTCTCCCGGCAGAGAAGCATCATTGACCATGACGGCTCGGCACTGAGAGCTTCATTTACACTCCAGTTTCTATTAAATCTGCAGCAGCGGCTGCACGGACACTTCAGTCTACTGGAAGTGAGAGCCAAAGACGAAACGAACCCAAAAGAGCTCTTCTCAAAGAGCATGAGGGTTTGGAAAGAAGAAAACGACAACAAACCAGCTGATGTCAACCAGTAAGGCAACTAATTATGTTACAACATGTAACAATTTGAAATACTCTGAAAAATGGGTTGAAAACAACCCAAGTTGGGTTGAAAATGGACAAACCTAGCAGTTGGGTTAAATGTTTGCCCAATTTAACCCAACTATTGTTTAAAAATGACTATATGTCTGTCTTTAAATGAAGCCAAAATATGTTGGAAATTAAAAATCAGACAAAATTACTAGAGGAAACAATAATACTCAAAAGGTGAACATTTATTAATAAGCAATTTAATATGTTTATCGTTTAATTATTTTTCATTAAAAATATTAATAAATATAAATATTAATAAATGTTAATTTCCAACATATTTGGGGTTAATTTTCATTATTTAATTAAAAATACATTAAAAAACAGTAATATTGTGAAATATTATTACAATTTAAAATAACTGTTTTCTATTTGAATATATTTGACAAAGTAATTTATTTCTGTGATCAAAGCTGAATTTTCAGCATCATTACTCCAGTCTTCAGTGTCACATGATCCTTCAGAAATCATTCTAATATGATGATCTGCTGCTCAAGAAACATTTAATGTGTACAATTGTACAAAATATTTGTGTACAAGAGTTTTTTTTCAGGATTATTTGATGAATAGAAAGTTCAAAAGAACAGTGTTTATCTGAAATCTAATCTTTTGTAACATTATAAATGTCTTTACTGCCACTTTTGATTGATTTAATGCATCCTTGCTGAATAAAAGTATTCATTTCTTTAATTTCTTTTCAAAAAAATAAAAATAAAAATTCTTACTGACCCCAAACTTTTGAACGGTAGTGTATAATGCTACAGAAGCTTTGTGTTTCAGATAAATGCTGTTCTTTTGAACTTTCTATTCATCAAGGAATCCTGAAAAAAAAAGTACACAACTGTTTTCAACATTGAAAATAATCATAAATGTTTATTGAGCAGCAGATCAGCATATTAGAATGATTTCTGAAGGATCATGTGACACTGAAGACTGGAGTAACGACGCTGAAAATTCAGCTTTGCATCACAGGAATAAATTACTTTGTCAAATATATTTAAATAGTACACAGTTATTTTAAATTGTAATAATATTTCACAATATTACAGTTTTTTACTGTATTTTTAATTAAATAAATGTAGCCTTGGTGAGCAGACGAAACTTCTTTTAAAAACATTAAAAATCTTAGTGGTTCCAAACTTTTGGACTGTACTGTATGTATGTATATATATATATATATATATATATATATATATATATATATATATATATATATATATATATATGAAGACTTCAGATGCAAAAGCCTCTAAGTGCCATCTGAAATTTTCTTCTAAAATTAGCATTTTTATCAAGCTTGTATGTTTATGTTCAGTTATTTCACTTTAATGGCAATGAAAATGACATATTAATTGCCATTAATTGCCACTGATCATAAACATACATATATATATATATATATATATATATATATATATATATATATATATATATATATATATATATAAACTTTAATAAATGTTTTTATTAATTTGAGTAATTTTAGTACTTATTTCAGTCAGTTAGTTGCCAATATTTATAATTTTATCTATATTTATATTTAATGTTATTTCATTTCAGCTTTATTTTAGTCACTGACAACATTTTTATATAGTTTTAGTTAACAAAAACACTAGTTTAGTAAACACACATACGGTGCTAAGATGTTTATGAAAGAGCACATCATCTGGAAAGAATTGTTCTATTTTCAGTAGGAGTGTGAATCACAGGCAATTTAACCAATTATGAATCAGATTCCACTTAATGACTCTAATGATTCATTTTGGTACTTTTGAGGAAACCCTTCAGATAAATGGTCATAATTATATACTAAACAAATACAACACTATTTTGGTAACATTTCAGACCAGAAGAGAGCCAAAATAATGAGTCTTTTTGACTGACTCATTAAAAATAACAGGTTCAAATGAGTCATTTGTTTGTGAAGCAGACTACACAGGTCGCAATATACGTTTCTTTTTGCGACAGTGACACTGATATAGAGTATAACTCCCGCTGGAGGGACTTTGCAGAGCTTTTTCATGCTCAAACAGCAAAATTACACACTAAAGAAAGATGAGCAGTTACAAAAGCATAGTATGTCCTCTTTAAAAGGATCTAATTCATATAAAGAGGCAATTTAAAACAGCAATTAATCAATTTACTGCTAATGTCAAAAAGCCCACAAAGTCATTTGCTGCTTCTGGGGAGATTCACCCTGAAAGACAGATAAAGAGTAAATGAGGTGAGCGGCGGCGCTGACCTGAGCATTAGCCTCATTTTCCTCTAGCTCGGATCACAACCAGCCGACTCTACAGGAAGTTTGACACAGCCCAAACTACGATGTGTGATCAATCTGAGCACCATTTGTGTGTGAAAATAAGTCATTAAAGAGTAATTTGTGAGAGTACAGGCTGTTTTGATTGTCTGTCAGTGTGGTGATGATCTATAGCCCCGGTGCGGTGACCTGTATGCCAAAACAAGGAGAAAGAGACAGAGAGACCATGAAAGAAGGAAAAAGACAAAGAGATCAATGGTCCCCCATTAATGACCAGAATGGCCTTGATCAATCTCTATCTTGGCGACAGAAGAGGTTTGGGTCATTTCATGCAGTTCTAATCATACTGCGAACCCCTAAAAATATTTGGATCAACACGTTCGGACACACTTAACTCCTGATTGTCATTGCATTAGGTCATAAAATAATGGTGCGCAAGTTTTTCCAGAACGATGTTAAAATAATGCAATATTTTGTTAAATAATGCAATGTCATGCATGCCTTTTTAATGTGGCTAAAATGTCTAAACATTCCCTGTATTCAACACTGTATGTATTAATAAACTAAATAAGATATTAAACTCAAAAACTGTAAAAGTGAAAAGCATATTAGTAGGTTTCGTTCATCTTTGGTGTGAATAGAAGTAGTAATTTTCCCCATATTCCCAAGTGCTTCTAACATGACAAACTCAATAAACACGTGTGTGTGTGTGTGTGTGTGTGTGTGTGTGTGTGTGTGTGTGTGTGTGTGTGTGTAACTCAAATAACCCAAAGAAGATTTTCTCGTTCAGAGCATCATTCTATCACTCTTCCTCTCCAGAGCCGCTGATACACCTGAACGCTCTGCCAATCTCTGCTCTTTAATTACAGGCAGTAATAAGCGCACGTCTCTATAATCCTTCCACCCTCGTTATTATACTGACTAATCAGAAAGTTCCCTTGAGTTCTGATTACATTTTCACCATGATGCTGGATTAAGCCCTCTAATTATAATGATTACGCCCCATTATGAATCACACTGACTTGTGAAATCAATCCCTGAGGGCCACACATTCCTGTCAGACCTATGTTTTTTTATTAATTGGCCAAATATCTCATTTAGAAATGTCCCATATTACACAGAGTGATATCTGCTGTGAAACACTGTTGATGGTCATTTGTGCTGCTGCCATAATGCTGCGTCATAAACAGTGTGACACCTCAGGTTTCTAGTGAGAAGCAATTTGTCTGTCCACACTGAATACAAACCTGCTGTGTGACGTGACAAACGGAGCCAATCAGAAGTTATTTGAAGTTTCAAATACAAACCCGATTCCAAAAAAAGGTGGAACACTGCACAAATTGTGAATAAAAACAGAATGCAATGATGTGGAAGTTTCAAATGTCAATATTTTATTCAGAATACAACATAGATGACATATCAAATGTTTAAACTGAGAAAATGTATCATTTTAAGGGAAAAATAAGTTGATTTTAAATTTCATGGCATCAACACATCTCAAAAAAGTTGGGACAAGGCCATGTTTACCACTGTGTGGCATCCCCTCTTCTTTTTATCTGCAAACGTCTGGGGACTGAGGAGACAAGTTGCTCAAGTTTAGGAATAGGAATGTTGTCCCATTCTTGTCTAATATAGGCTTCTAGCTGCTCAACTGTCTTAGGTCTTCTTTGTCGCATCTTCCTCTTTATGGTGCTCCAAATGTTTTCTATGGGTGAAAGATCTGGACTGCAGGCTGGCCATTTCAGTACCCGGATCCTTCTTCTACGCAGCCATGATGTTGTAATTGATGCAGTATGTGGTCTGGCATTGTCATGTTGGAAAATGCAAGGTCTTCCCTGAAAGAGACGACGTCTGGATGGGAGCATATGTTGTTCTAGAACTTGGATATACCTTTCAGCATTGATGGTGCCTTTCCAGATGTGTAAGCTGCCCATGCCACACGCACTCATGCAACCCCATACCATCAGAGATGCAGGCTTCTGAACTGAGCGCTGATAACAACTTGGGTTGTCCTTGTCCTCTTTAGTCCGGATGACATGGCGTCCCAGTTTTCCAAAAAGAACTTCAAATTTTGATTCGTCTGACCACAGAACAGCTTTCCACTTTGCCACAGTCCATTTTGAATGAGCCTTGGCCCAGAGAAAACGCCTGCGCTTCTGGATCATGTTTAGATATGGCTTCTTTTTTGACCTATAGAGTTTTAGCCGGCAACGGCGAATGGCATGGTGGATTGTGTTCGCCGACAATGTTTTCTGGAAGTATTCCTGAGCCCATGTTGTGATTTCCATTACAGTAGCATTCCTGTATGTGATGCAGTGCCGTCTAAGGGCCCGAAGATCACGGGCATCCAGTATGGTTTTCCGGCCTTGACCCTTACGCACAGAGATTGTTCCCGATTCTCTGAATCTTTGGATGATACTCTGTAGATGATGATAACTTCAAACTCTTTGCAATTTTTCTCTGAGAAACTCCTTTCTGATATTGCTCCACTATTTTTCGCCGCAGCATTGGGGGAATTGGTGATCCTCTGCCCATCTTGACTTCTGAGAGACACTGCCACTCTGAGAGGCTCTTTTTATACCCAATCATGTTGCCAATTGACCTAATAAGTTGCAAATTGGTCCTCCAGCTGTTCCTTATATGTACATTTAACTTTTCCGGCCTCTTATTGCTACTTGTCCCAACTTTTTTGGAATGTGTAGCTCTCATGAAATCCAAAATGAGCCAATATTTGGCATGACATTTCAAAATGTCTCACTTTCAACATTTGATATGTTATCTATATTCTATTGTGAATAAAATATAAGTTTATGAGATTTCTAAATTATTGCATTCCTTTTTTATTCACAATTTGTTCAGTGTCCCAACATTTTTGGAATCGGGGTTGTACAATTGGAATTATCCATCCATCCATCCTTTTTGAGCATATATATGCATCCTTGGTGAGTATCAGAGACTTCTTTCAAAAATATCTAAAAAAAAAAAAATCTGCAGATCTGTGTTTGTTGCGGCATCATCATCAGCTCTAGCAGACTGCAATTGTCTCTTTGTAAGGGTTTTTTCCAGTCCGGTGCCTGGTAAAAGGCTGAGTGAAGATGCTGGGAAACGACATCAGGTTTTCTGATGACTGAACAAGCTCTCTCTTCCCAAAATAAATGTATACTGCTCTTAATGGATTCCCTGTGGGTTTTTTTTTTCCTCTGTTAAATAATAAAATGTTCTCTGAAGGCCTGTTCACACCAAAGACGATAACTGTAACGATAAAGATATTGTTCCAAATGTAAAACAATATCAGAGTCTACACCACAAATATAACGATGATATAATATAACAACTGTGTGATATAAAGTCAGAATAGGAGTTATAGTTAGAATTGCTTGTTATAAAGTCAGAATTGCGTGATATAAAGTCAGAATTGCGAGATATAAAGTCAGAATTGCGAGATATAAAGTCAGAATTGCGAGATATAAAGTCAGAATTGCGAGATATAAAGTCAGAATTGCGTGCTATAAAGTCAGAATTGCGTAATATAAAGTCAGAATTTTGAGTTATAAAGTCAGAATTGTGAGACATAAAGTCAGAACTGCGAGATATAAAGTCAGAATTGCGAGATATAACGTCAGAATTGCGAGATATAAAGTCAGAATTGTGAGACATAAAGTCAGAACTGCGAGATATAAAGTCAGAATTGCGAGATATAAAGTCAGAATTGCGTGATATAAAGTCAGAATTGCATGATATAAAGTCAGAATTGCGAGATATAAAGTCAGAATTGCGAGATATAAAGTCAGAATTGCGAGATATAAAGTCAGAATTGCGTGATATAAAGTCAGAATTGCGAGATATAAAGTCAGAATTGCGAGATATAAAGTCAGAATTGCGTGCTATAAAGTCAGAATTGCGAGATATAAAGCCAGAATTGCGAGATATAAAGTCAGAATTGCGTGATATAAAGTCAGAATTGCGAGATATAAAGTCAGAATTGCGAGATATAAAGTCAGAATTGCGAGATATAAAGTCAGAATTGCGTGATATAAAGTCAGAATTGCGTTGTAACGATGTTCGTAAATGTGGGAAGAAGGAGGCGGGAACCGGCGAACATTCAACGTAACTTTAATGTAAAATAAACAAAGAACAAAACGAAAGTAATGCCGGCAGACCCTCGCGGACGTCTGCCGGCCACACAAACATAATAAAACATAACGTAAAGTCCAGGCCTGGTCCTCTCTCGTCCTTCACTGTAGTCGCTCCTCCTTTTATGCTCCCGGAGCTCCTCCGTGAGGGACTCAAGGCCGGTGCGCTTCCCAGGTGAAGCTCATTAACACTCGCGCCACCGGCCTCGCGCCGTTCCCTCACGGCTCTCGCCCGCCCTGGTCGCCACATGCGTGCTATAAAGTCAGAATTGCGTAATATAAAGTCAGAATTTTGAGTTATAAAGTCAGAATTGCGAGATATAAAGTCAGAATTGTGAGATATAAAGTCAGAATTGTGAGACATAAAGTCAGAACTGCGAGATATAAAGTCAGAATTGCGAGATATAAAGTCAGAATTGTGAGATATAAAGTCAGAATTGCGAGACATAAAGTCAGAACTGCGAGATATAAAGTCAGAATTGTGAGACATAAAGTCAGAACTGCGAGATATAAAGTCAGAATTGTGAGATATAAAGTCAGAATTGCGAGATATAAAGTCAGAATTGTGAGACATAAAGTCAGAATTGTGAGATATAAAGTCAGAATTGCGAGATATAAAGTCAGAATTGCGAGATATAAAGTCAGAATTGTGAGATATAAAGTCAGAATTGTGAGATATAAAGTCAGAATTGTGAGATATAAAGTCAGAATTGTGAGATATAAAGTCAGAATTGTGAGACATAAAGTCAGAACTGCGAGATATAAAGTCAGAATTGTGAGATATAAAGTCAGAATTGCGAGATATAAAGTCAGAATTGTGAGACATAAAGTCAGAATTGCGAGATATAAAGTCAGAATTGCGAGATATAAAGTCAGAATTGCGAGATATAAAGTCAGAATTGCGAGATATAAAGTCAGAATTGTGAGATATAAAGTCAGAATTGTGAGATATAAAGTCAGAATTGTGAGATATAAAGTCAGAATTGCGAGATATAAAGTCAGAATTGCGAGATATAAAGTCAGAATTGTGAGATATAAAGTCAGAATTGCGAGACATAAAGTCAGAACTGCGAGATATAAAGTCAGAATTGTGAGACATAAAGTCAGAACTGCGAGATATAAAGTCAGAATTGCGAGATATAAAGTCAGAATTGTGAGATATAAAGTCAGAATTGTGAGACAAAGTCAGAACTGCGAGATATAAAGTCAGAATTGTGAGATATAAAGTCAGAATTGTGAGACATAAAGTCAGAACTGCGAGATATAAAGTCAGAATTGCGAGATATAAAGTCAGAATTGTGAGATATAAAGTCAGAATTGTGAGACAAAGTCAGAACTGCGAGATATAAAGTCAGAATTGTGAGATATAAAGTCAGAACTGCGAGATATAAAGTCAGAATTGCGTGATATAAAGTCAGAATTGTGTGATATAAAGTCAGAATTGCGAGATATAAAGTCAGAATTGCATGATATAAAGTCAGAATTGTGAGATATAAAGTCGGAATTGCTTGATTTGCAATATTAAGACGGCATTAAAATCACAAAGTAAGCTTCTGAAACACTTTTTTCTCCAAGAAAACTAGTCCCGTCCGAAATTGAGCTCTAGATGAGGGTCGCTTCCTTGTGAATCACATGATTTGTCTCTTCTTCTCTCTTCTTCTCTTCTCGTGCTTTCTGCCTGTATTGTGCAGCTGTCTGAGCTGGCGTCCCTCCCCTGACAATCTGCTCTTTAATAGCTAATATCAGGGTACATTTCCTGCAGCACTGGACTGGAACAGAGAGATGGAGGCATCTCTGTCACATCCACGGCTGGCTGCTGACTCATCTTCTCATCTCTCTGCCCTCTGCCCATCTCCAGCCTCACATCAAAGGACGGCACCCTGACCGTACTCTCTCTGCCTCTCAGATAGTGCTGCTGATGCTGCTGTCTCACTGATTAGCTGTCATTTTCAGCTTCGACAATTTTTTACTTTTGCTCCATTTTTTTTTATTTCTACAAGGTCTGTGGAACTGCTAGATCTGAAGGTGCTTTTTCTAGCCTTTGTAGATGCATCAGAGAAAATAAAGTAAACTAGCCTTGACTCTCAATAATGGTTCACTTTACACAATATTCAACAAAGTTACTATTATTAATAATAATAATTATTATTATAATTTATACAACAGTTCGTTCTGGTTCTCGAATCTGATTGGCTGAGAGGGCTTACCAGCCATGCGATATCCTTCCAGTATCGCTACGGGAACCGTTTTACCGTTTGAATGAGCTAACACTCCATATTTTATAGATACTACTGTTATTTTGTAACAGAATGTAGCTTTTTAGGCGAGAATGTAGTTGTTTAGAGCTCAAGATATGCGGAAATTTGTTTAGACGCTTTCGGAGATGTGATCTCGGCCAGTCCTTCAGGAATTTGCCGCTGGCTCTTATGTAGATAGTGTTTAAACATGAGGTATAATTCGTTTTGGGTATATCAAACGGGCAATCTTTGGTCTTATTAATCTATTATTTGTTCCAGAGCTAATAGATTTAGCTTAAGGACTATATTAAGTTTCATAACTTTATATTTACATTGAAATTAAATCCTGTACTAACTAGAGTGCTGCTTTTGTACATTTGACTGAACTGTTTGCTCTCTATTTGACTTCTTATACTGTTATAACAACTATTGTTATTTAATTATTATTGTTGAATAAATAATGCTTTATATAAATAACAATGCCCTATTTTTTAGTATTGAGAAAGAGTCCGTTAGTGATTTCGACTTCAGTGAAAGTTACATTAATACACCATTAGATGGCAGCAAAGACTGTCTTTATGAGTGAGTCAGTCATTTGCAAAGACTTTTATATTGAAATGGACTGAAACAAGGATGTTGTTTTTACTTTAAACAACATCTTATGAGACACAATTCACAAATGCATTGACTAGCGCTGTCATGGGAAATCCTCTTAATGTTAAAAGGACAAAGACAAAGATATGGCTTTCCTCAACGGACATTCAAACTGATTTTGTGATCATGAATTTTGAGATTGACCTGAAGAATATTAGCTAGATACAGGTAATACATTCTCTCTCTCATAATACTCTACATATTACAAGTTTCAATGAAGAGACTCAACTTTCCTACGTTACTAGTTCAAAAGTGACGTTTTAGAATTAGTAACAGAGGCTTGGGCTCAACTGTTAAACTGTCAACTTGAGATTTGAATCCGTGGCAGAAGGATGTAGTTCCTCACAAAAGAGGGTTTTTAAAGACATTCTGTTGTTGTTCTTGTTTATTTACACACTTGTGCTGTCAAACTGTTGTATAAACGCAATATCACACTCGTAGCAGTGCGTTATGGCTGTATATCATTACCTATGGCCGAATCACAGCTGTGCTGATATAGAGCTATATCACATGGCTACGAGTGTGATATTGCTTGTATATAATCTATCTATCTATCTATCTATCTATCTATCTATCTATCTATCTATATATATATATATATATATATATATATATATATATATACACTGCCCTCCAAAAGTTTAGAAAAAGTGTAGTTTTGGTCGATATCAGCATAAATCCTTAAAATTTTTTGATGCAAATACATTAAAATAACTTGACATTAGCATTGAAGACCAACAATAATAATTTTCATTTTGATTACATAATAATGGCAATATATACATGTCAAAGTCAGTCATGCCCCTTTGCCAGCTGTGATGCTGGTTACTGGTTTAAACTTGGCTCAGGTTTGTAAAAGATTTTTGAGTCAGCACACCTTAATAACTTCAACAATTGAGTGCCAATTAAGTTTAGAATACAACGAACCAAGCAGAACCCAGTTTAGGTCAGATAGCTGCTAATGGTGGATATTTTGATTAATCGAAAATGTAAGGTTTTTTCTTTGTATAAACTGTTTATATAATAAAATATGTTTTCGTAGTTTTTGTTGTCCCTTATCGGTGCAAAATGATCACAAATTAAATGTCCAAAACCCCACTTTTCTAGGGCGTTTCCAAACTTTTGGAGGGCAGTATATATATATATATATATATATATATATATATATATATATATATATATATATATAAAATGCATAATAAATTATCAATAAAATATATCAAAATACATATCAATCCATTTACTTAAAATAATAAGTATACAATTATTCTGCTATTTTTATTATTTCTACTTTTTCTGGTTAAATATAAAATAAACTTTTTTTTTTTTTACTAAACTGATCCCAAATGATAATAATTGGAGGCAACTGAATTCTCAAATACATCTAGACCTGTATGACCTGTTGCCTGTATTTATTGCGAGGTCCAAAATAATTGGCATGCTAAAGTTTATAGATAAGCCACGAAATATGCTAAGAATGCAGTAACATCAAGGTGGAATATAACAAATAACTGTAAAGTATGTAGTCAAATGCATACATATTCTCTTCCCACACATTATTCACTTCGCAGCCCTGACAAATGACTGTTATTTAATGGGAGAAAAAAGAAAACCTTGAATTAAACACATTAAATCGCCACTCCAAAAGTGCAGACTATCTCCAGCGCTGCTATCTGCTCTCTGAAGCCGCCCTATTAGTGTCTGAGCCTCTGCTATTCATTACATGCGGCAAATAAACTCTAGATAATGCAGCTTTCAGCCGCCCCCACAATTCATCTCTCTGACATCTCCGCACATTAATATTCATTACCGAGTGGCATTTTGACAAACAAACGCCCAGCTCGCCACAAACGCTGAGAATGGGAGCGAAGCGGTCGGGTGTTATGCTGCGTTCTGTATGATGTGCCGTGATTTATCGGGAGGTTTCTGGCCCTGCGTGATCATGTACTCAACTGGGTCACGGTGCTCTTCTTTATTCGCAGGCCTTATTAATGCAAACAATACACCGGCTCGATTAGTTTTCTGATAACGGCAGAGGTAGGTCACCGATCCGTGCGTTTCCATTCCAGAGATCCAAAGGGGGGAATTGACTAAAATGAATAGCACCCGCTGATAGCGCTATTTATTTGCACGTGGTGTATGTGTTGTTTTAGCACCCCGTTCACTAAAGGATTTATGCAAATCAGGTAATGACGCAAATGTACACACAAAACCTGTGCTGAATGCAATGGGAATGGTGCAAATCCCAATGGTGCAAAGGACGGTTCTGAGTACTAAAGACTCAGATCATTATCATAATCTAATGTACTTTACTGTGACTGCACAGAAAAACTCCACAATATTGCTGGGTTTTATGATTAAGACGCAATCAGTAATGAGTCTCGTTGGAAAGGAGGCATGTTTGCACTGGAAAGAATAAAAATTACTTTATTTAAATGCAGTGCATCCTTATTTTAGAACATTTAGCACCTGTTTAAACTGGATTGCCATGCAGTCAAATGATGATTCATGAAATAAAAGACATGTATTTGATTACAAAAAACAAAACAAAAAAAAACAAAACAAAAAAAAAAAACAATGCATGCAAAGAAAAACAAATAATAATGTCTTTATTTATTTATTTATTTATTTTTGTAATGTCCGGAGGGGATATTTTGTATTTTAATGACCCTACATGAATGCATGTTGAGAATAAACTCATTAAACTTTGAGAATAAAGTCATTATGTTTAGAGAAAAAACTCATTAAAATAAAAGAAAAAAAAGATTAAATAAATGTTGAGAATAAACTCAATTTCAATTTTCAATTTTAATTCAATTTCGAGAATAAATTCATGTTTTGAGAAAATTTTTTAATTGAGAAAAAAGTTTAAATAAAATATTGAGAAACAAAGACTATTCTCAAAATTTAATGAATTTATTTTCGACATTATTATCTCAAAATTTTACAAGTAATTTCTCAAAACACAATGACTTCATTCTCACCATAATTTTTTTTTTTTTTTATATCAACATTTTATTTTGACATTTTTCTTCTTGAAATTTAATGAGTTTAATCTCACTTCTCGAGATGGTTTTATTTGTTTTTATTTTTGCTTGGCCCTAATCCTGTTCTCTACTTAAACAACAAAAAATGTGAGTCAAAAAAGAAGAAAAGAACAAGATGTGTCATAAAAGAATTGCTGCCAAAATTTGTTGCAGAAAAAAAAAATGTTTATATGCATATTTCTTTTGCAATTAATGCAACTTTGTTTTTGCAGTATTTTTTCCACTGACAAACTGTTGCATCTGTTTAGTGAATTCACCTCAAACTGCTGCATCTTTTGTGTGTATCTATTTGGTGTTGCATCTACGAGTCTAAACAAACGGCATTTCCTCCGGCACATAGAGACAAGACACTGCTTTATAAGACAATAACAGCTTGTGGTGGAGAGCCTCTCTGGCTTCAGGCTACACTTTTGCCTTAAAGAGCCGCAAATTAGATTACACCAGGTGTTTGAGCACAAATAGACTTTTTTATTGGGCGAGCTTGACTGCCGGGCCTAAACAAGCAGAACAAAAAAAGTGGAGTAAATTATTGGTTCCAGAACAGGTTCCAGACATGTGTTGAGTGCACCTAATTCCACAATGTGCTTACATACACAATTTTGTGGCATGAGACTCCAGCAGCCTGATCCAGCTGTAATCCTGCAGAGCATATATCCAACCCCTGGATCGCTAACAAACACACACTGGAGGATGCTGTTTGGTTTGGATCATCTGAAACAGCAGTAAGAGTCCTATTGAACCACGAGAGCGATATATAACCTCGCTGGACTGGGGAAGAATATCAAGACCAGGAGAGGTCAATGAAAACCAGAACCTCATGCTATTTTCCACTGGTGCACATGAATATGAAGTACTGTACTGGTGCAACATCAACAAAATTACTGCAAGACGCCTAGGATCGAAATTATGGCCTTTAAAACGAGTGTTGGAACATATTTCTTGTTTCCAGTTCAGAGAGAGATCTTTGTGACAGAAATAGAAGAGGAGGTCAACTCTTGTCCAGGGAAATCTGATGAATGTTTCCTCTGTAGCACAAAACGGCAATAAATTGCAGAACTCAAACAGATTCTTACATTTTTCTGAGTGTCTTTGCTCGTGCAAAACTCGCTGCTATGATGTGAGGCCGTTCTGGGTGGTTTCTTATTGTTTCTTATTGTTGAATTAACCCTCAAGTGATATTCTGGGTCCAGATGCAAGAAACCCCTTAAGATATATATTATAGAAGGAATACTGTTACTAAGGGTTTTATTAACTTTACACTCTAAAAAATGCTGGGTTAAAAACAACGCAAGTTGGGTTAAATAATGACAAACCCAACGGTTGGGTTAAATGTTTGCTCAGTCTGCTGGGTAGTTTTATTTAACTCATCTATTAATTAAAAATTACTATATGTCTGGCTTAAAATGAACCCAAAATATGTTAAACATCAGATGCATAATTACACTCTGAAAAATCTTGGGTTGTTTTTTTGGGTAGGTTTTGTGTTACCCAGCTTCTGGGTCAGACGTAACAACCCAGTGTTTGGGTAGGTTTTGTGTTACCCAGTTCCTGGATCAGACGTAACAACCCAGTGTTTGGGTAGTTTTTGTGTTACCCAGTTCCTGGATCAGACATAACAACCCAGTGTTTGGGTAGTTTTTGTGTTACCCAGTTCCAGGATCAGACGTAACAACCCAGTGTTTGGGTAGTTTTTGTGTTACCCAGTTCCTGGATCAGGAGTAATAACCCAGTGTTTGGGTAGTTTTTGTGTTACCCAGTTCCAGGATCAGATGTAACAACCCAGTGTTTGGATAGTTTTTGTGTTACCCAGTTCCTGGGTCAGACGTAAAAACCCAGTGTTTGGGTAGTTTTTGTGTTACCCAGTTCCAGGATCAGATGTAACAACCCAGTGTTTGGGTAGTTTTTGTGTTACCCAGTTCCTGGATCAGACGTAATAACCCAGTGTTTGGGTAGTTTTTGTGTTACCCAGTTCCAGGATCAGACGTAACAACCCAGTGTTTGGGTAGTTTTTGTGTTACCCAGTTCCTGGATCAGACGTAATAACCCAGTGTTTGGGTAATTTTTGTGTTACCCAGTTCCTGGATCAGACATAATAACCCAGTGTTTGGGTAGTTTTTGTGTTACCCAGTTCCTGGATCAGACGTAATAACCCAGTGTTTGTGTTGTTTTTGTGTTACCCAGTTCCTGGATCAGACATAATAACCCAGTGTTTGGGTAGTTTTTGTGTTACCCAGTTCCTGGATCAGACGTAATAACCCAGTGTTTGTGTTGTTTTTGTGTTACCCAGTTCCTGGATCAGACATAATAACCCAGTGTTTGGGTAGGTTTTGTGTTACCCAGTTCCTGGGTCAGACTTAATAACCCAGTGTTTGGGTAGTTTTTGTGTTACCCAGTTCCAGGATCAGATGTAACAACCCAGTGTTTGGGTTGTTTTTGTGTTACCCAGTTCCTGGATCAGACGTAATAACCCAGTGTTTGGGTAGTTTTTGTGTTACCCAGTTCCTGGATCAGACGTAATAACCCAGTGTTTGGGTAGTTTTTGTGTTACCCAGTTCCAGGATCAGACGTAACAACCCAGTGTTTGGGTAGTTTTTGTGTTACCCAGTTCCTGGATCAGACGTAATAACCCAGTGTTTGGGTAATTTTTGTGTTACCCAGTTCCTGGATCAGACGTAATAACCCAGTGTTTGGGTAGTTTTTGTGTTACCCAGTTCCTGGATCAGACGTAATAACCCAGTGTTTGTGTTGTTTTTGTGTTACCCAGTTCCTGGATCAGACATAATAACCCAGTGTTTGGGTAGTTTTTGTGTTACCCAGTTCCTGTATCAGACATAATAACCCAGTGTTTGGGTAGGTTTTGTGTTACCCAGTTCCTGGGTCAGACTTAATAACCCAGTGTTTGGGTAGTTTTTGTGTTACCCAGTTCCAGGATCAGATGTAACAACCCAGTGTTTGGGTTGTTTTGTGTTACCCAGTTCCTGGATCAGACATAATAACCCAGTGTTTGGGTAGGTTTTGTGTTACCCAGTTCCTGGGTCAGACTTAATAACCCAGTGTTTGGGTAGTTTTTGTGTTACCCAGTTCCAGGATCAGATGTAACAACCCAGTGTTTGGGTTGTTTTTGTGTTACCCAGTTCCTGGATCAGACATAATAACCCAGTGTTTGGGTAGGTTTTGTGTTACCCAGTTCCTGGGTCAGACTTAATAACCCAGTGTTTGGGTAGTTTTTGTGTTACCCAGCTCCTGGGTCAGACGTAACAACCCAGTGTTTGTGTCGTTTTTGTGTTATCCAGATCCTGGGTCAGACATAACAACCCAAATTGGGTCATTTTTAACCCAGTGTTTTTTAGAGTGTACTAGAGGCAAAAGTGATAATCAAAAAGTAAAAATAAAAAACATATTAATAAATGTTCATTTCCAACCTATTTTGGGCACCTTTTAAGCAAGCAATAAAGTAATTTTTAAACAATAGTTGAGTTAAATAAAACTACCCAGCAGATTGGGTCAAACATTTAACCCAACTGCTGGGTCAAAACAACCCAATCGCTGGGTTTATCCATATTTAACCCAACTTGGTTTATTTTTAACCCAGAAGTTTTTAAGAGTGCAGGTGTTTCTTGCAACCAGCTGCTGGTCTTCAGATATGACTCAATGTAAAGATATCGTCACAATATTTACCATTTTTGTTCTACTTCAGCGGTGAAAATAGTTCGAAACAAAGATTACAGCAGAACCATAACACATCTCAAAGCAACAACTATTGAATGAATTAGCCGTTTGAATGAATCATTTGAATGAATGAATCAATGATTCACTAATGAAGACAGTCACTTGTCGTCTCCTACTGGCAGTTTGGTTTCATGTTTAAAATTATATTTTTCCCCCAACATTTCTTATTTGTATTTTCAAAAAAAAAAAAAAAAAAAAAAATTCATAACATTATTTGATGCTGTTTTTTCAGTGTAAAAAACTTACTTTGATTGGTAACAGCCCTACAGTGTCTTATTATTCTTATTGCAAACAGTCTAATATTTAGAGCTGGGTGTTTATTCAAGCAAGGATAAGCAGCAATAACGGCAATGCTTCCAAACATAAGATAATGTCTCTTCTCTTACCTTTTCTGTCAGTGTTTCCGGTCGCCATTGAGGGAGAGAGGCCCTTCGGAGGCTCCTTGTTGGCATTTTCCCTGGTGACCAGGGAACTCTTGTGTTTGAGGCATTTCGGCGCGTCCAAGGATTTCAGCTTCTTGGCGTGTTTGGTGCCTTTGTAGTGGGCCAATGCCTGGCTCTAGGAAACACAAAACAGGCCAACCCGTGGAGAGGGCCAGCCCGGACCAGGTGTTAGCAACATCAGACAGGGGCAGAGGAGCTCTGAGCCATGAGCAAACAAGCTGCTGGAACCAGCTCTGCAATGTGGCACAGGCACATTTTATCGACATCAAACCACCGAGCAGCACCCATCTGTGAGGGTGAACGTGACACGACGACCATCTTCAACGCAGCCCAGTGAAATGGAGCTCTCAGTATGAGAAAGCAAGCACAATTTGTGAATCTCATACAGGTAAAGCACAGAGATTTGTGTCGACTCTTTGGATCTGCTCCAAAACCTAATGAGCTGCCGACTTATGCAGCATTTTAAGGCACAACAGGCGTGCTGTACAATGAAATGGAAAAAATGGAATGGAAATATTTATAATTTGGAGAAGGTAATTTAAAATGTATGAATGTTAGTTAATAGACATGGGAACCTGTTATATTTTGATTTAAGATTCGCAAACATAATTTGAGAATAGTGTTTGAGTGGGGTTGGTTAGATCAATGCAAATGTTTTAAATGATAATTATATGCATTATACATAATAATAATTACATTTTGTATGTGTGTGTGTGTGTGTGTAATATATACAGTATATATATATATATATATATATATATATATATATATATATATATATATATATATGGAAATTAAAAAAGTCATTCGGTTTCACCAAAATTTCGGTTTTACTGAATGACGATATTTTCAAACAATAACAGGCTGATATCTAACAAAAGGACAATCAAACATTTTATAATTAGTACAAGTTTTTAAAATATTACAACATTTTCCATGTTTTATAGCGGTTGCACCGAATGACCTGATGTTTCGGACATGCGTATGAGCGAAAATGAAAACATGAATTTTTCAAATAGTTAAGAAAGAGTTAGTTACTTTGCTTCATGATCATGTGGTCCTTTGCAGGTGTCTGAATGATGTCACATCCTGTCACATGATATTGACCACATGACTTGATCCAGAATGATCCCTTTGTATTGGTTACTCCAAATGACATCAGTGAAATTCATTTTTCCAGACATTCTTTCTCATAACAAAGCAACGACTTCTACACATAATTATAACACCATTTTGCACTATGTTGATATATGATGTTATAAAATCATGCCAGAATAAAAATATATACATTTATTACATTTTAAGATATTTTAATCACAAATGAAATGGCTGTATTGGCCTTTGGATGGTTAAACCGAATGACCTTTTGACACTTCAAAATCTTTAAAATACCTTTATATATATATATATATATATATATATATATATATATATATATATATATAGTTTAAAACACTTTGAGAAGTTTTTTGCAGTTTTTTTGCAGTTTTTCATTAATTAAATAATTTTGACAATTATTAATTTATACATAATTATATAAATCATAAATTATACACTCTTAATAAAATATTTTTTAAAAATATGTAAAGTACTGTTAATTTGATTTTTTCATATTTACAATTTTTTTTTTAATTTACTTATTTGTTCATCATAAAAACAAATGACAGTAAACCAAAGCAAAAATTAAATAGTTAAATTAAATTGATAATTATAATAATTACATAATTGCATTTATACTGATAATTAAATATATTGATGATATATTGGTTAATATAGCTGTATTAAATATGTAACAAGTATATTTTATTTACATAACATTTAATAACATAACAATTAATTAAGTTTTTTTTTTAAATGTTATAATAAACGTGTGTTTTTTACACAAGGCATTGATTTGTAATTGTCATTACACCTTTAGTGCAATTCAAGTAGCAACTTCTAAAGCTTTTTATTCATTTTACGTCTATTCAATGTTGCAACAATAATACAATGTATTCAATAAATCTATTAATAAATATTGATCTAGCACACTTTAATTGCACCAGCCAAATAGCACAGACTTCTGTGAATAAGGTGCAATATAATGAGCTTAATTTACATATAAAGGAGACGCGTTTGTGTCGGAAAGAATGACAATGACTTCAATTAATCATTCAAAGCGTTAATTCAGCGCCTGGTTAAACTGGAATGATCAAATAATCAGCATATCATTTAATTAATTCGACTACAATTTTCAGTTGATTGACAGACCTACTTCTGATTCATGCATTACAAAGTTATATATAATTAAACAATTGACTATTTTATCCAAAGTAATGCATCTTATGCTTATTTACTCATTACATTATCAGCTCAGCAGCATGTTATCGCCAAACCAATCAACTGGGAGTCAAATCTCCTGTTTCAGGAGTGATACTGTTATTTAGTCAGGATGTTACCTTAGAAGGCAGCTCCCTATGTAGGCAGTAGACAGCAAGGCCGCTCGTTAGGTTTCCTCTCTGAGTAATGGTGTGGAATAAAGAGTGTGACAGAAGAAAAGAATGGCCTCTCCAGCCGTACGTGTGTGAGGTTATTATCCTCTATGACACCGTCCCATACATAAAACTTCCAGCTCATCGAGGCTGACTTGGTGGGAAACAAATCTTTTAATATCTGCGGGCACAATGTAGGTAGCGTCAAACGCTCTGTGGCATTTGCTTTCACCTTCAAACGAGATTTATTATGGCTCGGTTGGACCGGGCCATACGCAATGTCTTTCAATTGCCCTTGTTTACCTCGCCGCTAACTCCTGGACGCCTGACTGACATCGCCAGCAGCGGGAGGACAATACCAAGAGACGGACAAACACTTCTTTGAATGAATAAGGCAGTCGACGACCTCTCTGACGCCAAAACAAGACGTGAGGAACAAAGACACACATGCTATAGGGTCCAGAACTACATTTGTGCCAGAAAGTTAAAAATAAATACATACAAATGTACAGTAAGCATAAAATATTATGAATATTTAAAAGTAAATAGTTATTTAAAAAAAGCATGTAACAAACAGTAATGAAATTATTGCCATTAAGTTAATAATTAAGAAAAAAGAATAATATTAAATAATAAATACATAAAATATCAATTAAAATATATAAAATAATGAAGATAAAATAATTCTAAAATATTATAGGTTGTAAAAGTGAAATGTGAGTAATAAAGAGACACATGACAACTTTTTGCCAATGGTAAGTTTAATTTTATTTATTTAAATAAATAAATAAAATTAAATTATATATATATATATATATATATATAATCACAATAATAATAAATAATCATATTTATTTTAATAATTACATTTACAAAAATATTATAAATTATGAATTATAAAACAATTAATACATATTTTTTTTACTGGCCATAAAACTGTATTTTGCATTACTGATAATTAGGAAGTTAAAAAAATAAAAATAAAAAATCACAATAATCATGAATAATTATATTTAATTTAATAATTACATTTAAACATATTATAACTCAAATTATAAAACAATTAATACATATTTATTACTGGCCATAAAACTGTATTTTGCATTATTGTTCATTGGGGAGTAAGTTAAAAAAAAAAAAAAAAAATAAAATAAAATAAAATAAAATAAAATAAAATAAGTAAATAAATAGATAAATAAAAATAAAAAAACAAATATTAAAAAAAAATCACAATAATCATTAATAATTATATTTATTTTAATAATTACATTTAAAATATTAATTTTGCATTATTGTTCATTGGGGAGTAACTTAAAAAATAATAAAATAAAATAAATAATAAAGGGAAAAAAAAACAAAAACAAATAAATATTTGTTTTAAAAAAAATCACAATAATCATTCATAATTATATAATAATTACATTTAAACATATTCAAATTAGGAATTATAAAACAATTAATAAATTTTTATTACTAGCCATAAAACTGTATTTTGCATTATTTTCTCTTAGCATACTGATGACACTTCATCTCCCGTAGTGTATTTTATGAGCTAGTCTGTGTCTCTCAGTAAAACTTTTTTATGAGTAAAAAGTTTATTCATATCTGGCTCTTGCTGAGCGTTCAGTTCAGTATCTTTCAAACAGAATATCTCATGCGATCATTCTTCTCATGAAGCGTACCTTTACAACACCAGAGGTAATTTTGTAAAGACATTAAGGGCAGATATACCTTTATGAAAAGCAATATGACGTCGTGACGGATCAGACTTCTTTTGATATATTGTATTTGTACAAATAGCAGTGCGGGATATGGATCATAATCATATAGATTTATATCACGGGGGTTTGTAAGTAACACATCATTTGAGTGGGATAGTGTTATGAAAATAGCTTTAACACCAAGATAAATGGGATGTTTCTCGACACTCCCAGCTATTAATTTCAACGGCCAATCACAGGGGAGAATGCAGTGACACAGATAAATGTCATGTGCAATCTGTGCCGCAATCAAGCATTCATTAAACGCACGACACGGAAGAGCTGCCAGCGTGATGGCCGAGCGAGGAGGAAGTCGTCCTGCCCGTCGAGCCTTTAACTAAGACAGACACCTGCGATGAGGCGCTGTTAAACGACGCCATCAATCAATCACGGCGAAGGGAAATTAGAGCCACAGTCTGTGTTCGACAGGACACCAGCAAAAACACTAGCTAGGTTTTCTCTCCCCCGCCATTATAAACTGTATTTATAATTCATATACTCCAAAGAATTCATAAGCAAATGTCTCATATTCATGTGAGTAACAAAGACACCGATTCTATGGTCCAGAACTACATTTTTGCCAATAAATTAGAAATTAATCAGTTAATTAAATCAATAAATAAATCACATAAAATGTTACAAAAATTATAAATAATTATAAAATATTAAAAAGTGATATTATTAATTACAATTATTAAAAAAAGGGAAAAAAAGAATAAAAAAGACAGGCATGTGAGTAACAAATACACAGATGCCAGTATGTTATAAATAAATAAATACATGAATAAATAAAAATGTACCTGATTTACAATACTTTTATAATTTATAATATTTTATTATAAAATATTATAAATTATAAATGTTTATAAAAATTAAATAATAAAATAAGTTTGCCAGTATGTTAGTTAGTTAAAATAAAAAACAAACTTACAAATATAAAATATTATAAATTCTAAAATAAAAAAGCAATGATAATTTTTTAAATAATAATAATAATAATAATAACAGAGTAACAGACACATGCTAAGGTCCAGCAAGTTAAAAAATATATATTAAATAATAAATAAATACAAATAAAATAAATATAAAAGGGTAACATTATTATAGATAATAAATATTTACAAATATAAAATATTATAAATTATAAATAAGTGTAAACATAATAATAATAATAATAATAATAATAGAGTAACAGACACATGTCCAGCAAGTAATATATATATATATATATATATATATATATATATATATAAAATCAGGAATTTTAAAACAATTAATAAATATTTACTGGCCATAAAACAGTATTTTGCATTATTGTTCATTGTGGAGTAAGTAAAAAAATAAAAAATAAATAAAATAAAATAAAATAAATAAAGTAAAAAAATAAAAAATATATATTTAAAAACGAATTATAAAACAATTAATAAATATTTATTATTAATATTAAATAATAAATAAATAAAAATAAAATAAATATAAAATGTAACATTATACATAATAAATATTTATAATATTTATACATTATTATAATTATTAATATTATAAAAATATTATAAATTAATATTATAAATTATAAATAAGTGTAATAATAATAATAATAATAATAATAATTATTATTATTATTATTATTATTATTATTATTATTATTATTAATAAGAGTAACAGACACATGCTAATGTCCAGCATTATATATATATATATATATAAAATTAAAGTAAATATAAAAGGTAGCATTATTATTCACAATAAATATTTACAAATTAAAAATATTATAAATTATTATTATAAATTATAAATTGTAAAAAAACATAATAATAGAGTAACAGACACATGCTAATGTCCAGCAAGTTAGGGGGATAAATGAATATATGAAAAAAATGAAATAAATAATATTAAATAAATAAATACAAATAAAATAAATATAAAAAGGTAACATTATTATACATAATAAATATAAAATATGATCAATTATAAAAAAAAAGGTGGGCATTAAACGTCTGCCAGCGCGAGGGCCGAGCCTTTAAGTAAGACAGGAACCTGCAATGAGACGCCATCAATCAATCACGGCAAAAACAAATTAGAGCCACAGTCTGTGTTTGGCAGACGACGAGCAAAAGCACTTCAACAACTAACCAGGTTTTCTCTCCCCCGCCATTATAAACTGTATTTATAATTCATACACCCAGAAGAATCCATAACCAAGAGTCTCATATTCAAATGGACCTGTGGCGATATATATGAAAACCAAATGTCATTTTCAAAAGTCTGGCTGGACTCTGTAACTCTCCAGAAGCCATTTAATTTTTGAAAATGTGCCGCATGAAGTCTTCCCGGGCTCAGATTGGAGCTGATTGGAAGCTGGAGCACAAACGACCAATGATAATGAGGTTTTGCTGTGCATGTGGCGTGATTTGAATGCATAATTTCTCCCAGACGCTCTCTGTGATTGGCTGCTGGAGAGCTACAGGAGGTGTGATTGGTCAACAGCAGCCCCGCCCCTTCATCCTGTCACACGGTCCTGACGGATGCCCATCATGAGCTGTGATTACTGTTCGATAGGCCTCGTCGTGTGGATATTACGGCTTAATATCTGACAGTGACGGAGTAAATGAGCACCTAATGGAGAGGATATGGGCAGTGCTGTTTTTAAATAATCATATTTGGATTAAATAAATATGATGAAAGCGCGGCACACAGGCAGACGTTCTCCTGAATGGAAAATGACATGGGATGAAGGACGAAAAATAAAATTGGCCTCTTGGCCATTTCAAAGTCACCCTCAATGAATCTGATTGGTCAGTGCATGATCTAGTCTTAATGTAATAGATGGACAGATGGACGGACGTATGACCACGTATCATTTATGACAGATAAATATGACAGGACTATTTTACTCATTTTACACACTGTGTGTCAATACTTTAGATCCTTGTATGTACAGCAGGGCAGAGTAAAGATATGAGTCCGTAAACAAATGACTCTTCTGAATCGATTCTTTATTAGAAATCAAAAGCAAAGCACAACCAGTCCAATTCATGAAACTAAAGATTCTTATAAACTCCTTCTTTACTGTGAATTTAAATAAAATAAATTGACTCTCACAAAACGTTTCTTTGTAGTGAATCAAAAACAGACATGCAGCGCAACCAATGTGATCTGATTTAAAAACAAATGAATCTTATTAGCTGTTTTTAGTGAATCAGATAACCAGTGTAGTCTGATTCACAACAAATGACTCTTATGAACTGGTTCTTTTTAGTGAATCAAGCACATACAGTGCAACCAGTGTAGTCTGATTTGCAATAAATGACTCTTATGAACTGGTTCTTTTTAGTGAATCAAAAACATAGTGCAACCAGAGTAGTCTGATTCACAATAAATGACTCTCATGAGCTCGTTCTTTTTAGTGAATCAAAAACATACAGCGTAACCAATATAGTCTGATTCACAACAAATGATTCTTATGAGCTTGTAATTTTTAGTGAATCAAGCCCATACCGTTTGATTCACAAACAAATGACTCACATGAACTGGTTCTTTTTAGTGAATCAAATGCATACAGCATGACCAATGTTGTCTGATTCACAATAAATGACTCTTAATGATGTGGTTCTTTTTAGTGAATCAAGCACATACAGTGTAACCAATGTAGTCTGATTCACAAATGAATGACTTGAGTTGGTTCTTTTTTTAGTGAATCAAATGCATACAGCGTAACCATTCTGAATCACAATAAATGACTCTTATGAGCTGGTTCTTTTTAGTGATTCAAATGCATACAGCGCGACCAGTGTAGTCTGATTCACAACAAATGACTCTTATGAACTGGTTCTTTTTAGTGAATCGAATGCATACAGCGTAACCAATGTAGTCTGATTTACAATATATGATTCTTATGAGCTTGTAATTTTTAGTGAATCAAGCACATTCAGTGCAAACATCTGATTCACAAACAAATGACTCATGAGCTGGTTCTTTTTAGTGAATCAAAAACATAGTGCAACCAGAGTAGTCTGATTCACAATAAATGACTCTCATGAGCTCGTTCTTTTTAGTGAATCAAAAACATACAGCGTAACCAATGTAGTCTGATTCACAACAAATGATTCTTATGAGCTTGTAATTTTTTGTGAATCAAGCACATACAGTGCGACCGTTTGATTCACAAACAA
Organism: Megalobrama amblycephala; assembly: GCF_018812025.1. Taxonomy (NCBI): domain Eukaryota; kingdom Metazoa; phylum Chordata; class Actinopteri; order Cypriniformes; family Xenocyprididae; genus Megalobrama; species Megalobrama amblycephala. The sequence continues at coordinate 41,670,780 of NC_063056.1, forward strand.
ATGACTCACATGAACTGGTTCTTTTTAGTGAATCAAATGCATACAGCATGACCAATGTTGTCTGATTCACAAATGAATGACTTGTGTTGGTTCTTTTTTTAGTGAATCAAATGCATACAGCGTAACCATTCTGAATCACAATAAATGACTCTTATGAGCTGGTTCTTTTTAGTGATTCAAATGCATACAGCGCGACCAGTGTAGTCTGATTCACAACAAATGACTCTTATGAACTGGTTCTTTTTAGTGAATCGAATGCATACAGCGTAACCAATGTAGTCTGATTTACAATATATGATTCTTATGAGCTTGTAATTTTTAGTGAATCAAGCACATTCAGTGCAAACATCTGATTCACAAACAAATGACTCTCATGAGCTGGTTCTTTTTAGTGAATCAAAAACATAGTGCAACCAGAGTAGTCTGATTCACAATAAATGACTCTCATGAGCTCGTTCTTTTTAGTGAATCAAAAACATACAGCGTAACCAATGTAGTCTGATTCACAACAAATGATTCTTATGAGCTTGTAATTTTTAGTGAATCAAGCACATACAGTGCGACCGTTTGATTCACAAACAAATGACTCACATGAACTGGTTCTTTTTAGTGAATCAAATGCATACAGCATGACCAATGTTGTCTGATTCACAATAAATGACTCTTAATGATGTGGTTCTTTTTAGTGAATCAAGCACATACAGTGTAACCAATGTAGTCTGATTCAAAACAAATGACTCTTATGAACTGGTTCTTTTTTTAGTGAATCAGATGCATACAGCATAACAATGTAGTCTGATTCACAACAAATGACTCATATGAGCTCGTTGTTTTTAGTGAATCAAGCACATACGGTGCGACCAGAGTCTGATTCACAATAAATTATTCTAATGAGCTTGTAATTTTGCTTTATCGCATTATCTCGACTGTGTTGGATAACTGCATTTGTACCGCTCTAGAGCAGCTTGAATCAGAGTCACGGTGAAGAAACGGCCTCTTCCACTCACCTGCGAGTTAAACCTCAGCTGGCACACGCCGCACGAGACAGCTTTCCTTTTAGACGAGGCCGAAGCGCTGAACGTGTGACGTAAAACAGCTTTCTGAACCGGGTCCATCTGAGGGAGGGAGAGAGAACGGAAAACGGTTTTATTAGCCTCATTCACCCCAGCGGCGAGCTGAATGTCAACTCTGTTACCCATCGGGCGGCGTGATAAAAATGTTGCCTTCAGCAGAAACACCACTAATGCTTGTGGAGCGAATGCTGGAACACATTAAAGGCCAACGCAATTTCACACACACACGCTCTTCAATCAACGCGGCGGGAAAGAGGAGGACAAAACAAACTCTGAAATTACAAGTTCTGCATCTAAACAGATCAGCCTTGGCTCCTTTACTTTCTCCAGGAAGACAAAAACACTGCTGGATTTGCACAAAAGATTACCATGACGGCACATGCAAGTCAATGAGTTCAATCGACTACATAAATTTATCCACTAACCATTCAGAAACGTCTAAAAGTTGTAACTTCTTCCTGAGTCTCTCCATCAGTGTCGACTCCGGTTTGAACAATGTAAGGCTGAACACCGTTACTGACAATCCTCATTTTGGCTGCGTGAGATTCTCCAGCTTTGTTGTTGTTGAGCTGTTAAAGCTCCGCCCTCTTCTGGAAAGGGGGCGGGAGCAGCAGCTCATTTGCATTTAAAGGGACACACACAACTTACTTAAAAAGTGTTATTTTATTTTATTTATTAGATTTACTTCCTCAAAAGAATCGCTCAGGAATCAGAATTAGACTGTAAATCATAATTGTTCGATTCTTTATACCGATACCATCCCTGGAACGTTTATGTTGTTTATTTTCATTTATTTGGGTACAATATTAAAAATAAATCATCAAAAAGCTACTAAAAAAGTATTGTTTTTGTTTAATATTTAATAATAATAATTAATAATATTTAGTTGTACTTTCTCAAAAGTACTAAAAACTAATAATAATAAGTTAAAAATCACAATTGTTCAATTCTTTATGAATTTTATTTTATTTATTTTATTTTTTTATTATTGGTAATAATTCATTTAAACATTACTAAAAGAGGTATTGTTTGTGTTTAGTATTTACATATTTAAATGAAATAAAAATTGATAATATGGTTTTAAATTTTAGTAAGTTTTCTTTAAGAGTGCGAAAAAAAATTGTTAATGGAATCAGAATTGTTTGATTCCCTACATTGAAAATAAATGGTAACATCTAAATTAATTGGTTTATTCAAGTCAAAAATATTATTTAACATCACAGAACCAACCGATATGCATACATTTATATCAACAAAACTCATTTTTATATGTTTATGGAAGAGGATTAGGGCATTTTATTTTTATTTCATAACATTTTATTTCAACTTTTTTCTCGAAATTTAACAACTTTAATCTCGAGATGGTTTTATTTTTTTATTATTGCTTAATAAAAAAATAAAACCATCTCGAGATTAAAGTTGTTAAATTTCGAGAAAAAAGTTGAAATAAAATGTTGAGAATAAACTCGTTAAATTACGAGAAAAAAGTCGTTAAATTACGAGAACAAATTCGTTAAATTATGAGAAAAATGTCGTTAAATTTCGAGAAAAAAGTCGAGATAAAATGTTGAGAATAAAGTCATTAAATTACGAGAAAAAAGTCATTAAATTATGAGAAAAAAGTCGTTAAATTACAATTTAACGACTTTATTCTCATAATTTGAGTTTATTCTTAACATTTTATCTCGACTTTTTTCTCGAAATTTAATGACTTTATTCTCAACATTTTATCTCGACTTTTTTCTTGAAATTTAACGTGTTTTTTCTCGAAATTTAACAAGTTTTTTCTCGAAATTTAACAACTTTAATCTCGAGATGGTTTTATTTTTTTATTATTGCTTGGCCCTAATCCTCTTCCGTATAGGATTAAATCAGGTAGAAAAAGCTTAGAAATAAAAAAATATCTTAAAGATTTACACATTTCAATTAATATTAAAATTCCATCAAATTGAATTGAATAATCTACATATTTTAACAGAATAACTGAATAATCCTTTCATATTTTTGACATAAGGGTTATTCAGTTCAATTGAGATGCTTTGATGCGATTGGTCCGCCGGTTGACTAACAGTTATCCAATCACATCCTCTGCTGAGGCGAGAGTTTTTGTTGCACATCGAGGGATTTATTCTGTAAACGTGTTTCCATCCTAGTTTATGTGCATGTCTGCTTGTCAGATAAAAAATGTGTCCGCCCCACATGTTTTTAGAATTTATGCGCATCTTGGCCTTTCCATCCAGCTTTTTTAATGCAATATCCCGAAATGCACATAAAAATAGGTGGACGGAAACATACTGTCAGTCTAATGTCAAACTGAGGCAGAGTGACATCGTACGGGCGGTCTTAGATGAGGTAGTGAAATTACACTGATACTCCATTCATCAGATAACAGCCTCCGTCTCCTCAGACTGATATACAGGCGTCTGGCCCTGTCGCTCTTCTCAGATGTCTGTTCTATGATGGTTCAACAACTTGAACCTGCTGCAGACAGATGTCAGCCCAGCAGCCGGTGTTACACAAGCAGAAAATCACTTTCGATTCACAATCGTCTATCGCGGCCAGCTGTAGATGAATCACTAAATCACTTTCACTTAAAGGCCGACGAGTGACACACAGTTTGGAAACCTGATACGCTCTTCTTTATTAGACGACATCAGGCCAATCAGTCGCAGTAAGTTATGGTCTGATGTCGACAGCCTTGCCATATTGGCACCACATGTACGTGTTTCATAGCTTGACACTGTATCTGAAAATGTTACATAATATAATCGCGGCATAAATCTCACGCACGGCTAAAAGATGAGGAGATGGCACTTAAAATCAGCGGGATGGGTGCAAGTTTTGGAGAACGTCCAGCTGGCCAGCGAGGGGCTGCTGGGAAATCAAAGGACTCAGATGAGGACATGCAAAAAAAATAAATGCAGGAAGTGAGCAAGAAAAAGAGCAGAGAGAAAAGAAAAAGGCACAAACCATCTGTGCGCGACGATGACCTCGTGCTCCAAACACGCCGGGGTTCAGCGAGGAAATGCTGCTTCTCATTGAGAGCGTTTATATGCATAATAAAAACCTGATAAGCATCAAAAAACAACTCATTATAACAGCTCAACTACACAAGAAAAGCTGTAGAAACCTCGCCAGGGTTTCTCGCATTTTGACGTCACAACAAAAACAAACATGCACACAATGAGAAAGCTACGTGAGTGTAAGAGCGTTTACTAATCATGATTTATTCTTAAACTCTTTCGCAGATAAAAGAAAGTGGTTTACATGAACTCGCACGTTATTGTATCTGGAAAAACTATGACCAGCCTACGAAACTTGACATCTTCAAATAATATTAGAAATGTGTTAAAAATGTTGTAATCATATTGCGTATTTGTGCTTGTTTTATTTCTGATAATAATGCAATGAAACATGACAAATTGTGCCAACGTATTTTTAGGCCAGGCTGTCATACAAAGAAATTATGAACAAGAGAAAACCAAATATTAATAACTGATTATGTTTAGTCAATGTCAATCAATCAATGCTTTTTCCTGTCAGTTTTTTGCTATTCTATGATTTTTTTTTATAGAAAAGTAAAATAAAACCTGTAGCTGTAGTTTGCCTTTTTTTTGCCAAATAATTTTGTCAGATAAATACCTTATCCAAGTTTGTGTTTTCTTCTTCCCTCATATTTAAATATATATATATATATATACACTGTGTTCCAAATTATTATGCAATTGACAAATCAGTAAGATTTCAGTACAATAAACATTCAGATTTTACTTTTTCTAAGAAAATGTTTGTTTGTTTATTTCTCCATGTCTTTTTAGATAACTGGTATCAATCTCAGACAAAATAATTTGCCAGATCTATGGAAACCCTACTTAGAGGTTGTTCCACATTATTAAGCAAGTCACAGTTCTCATGCAATATGGGGAGGAAGAAAGATCTTTCTGAAGATGAAAAGCATGAAATGGTGCAATGTTGTGCAAAAGGCATGAAAACAACTAATATTGTGTGAAACTGAATGGAGATGATCAAATTATCATAAGATTTGTGAGTGATTTAGAGCACAGCAGAACTCGGTCAGATAAAGGCTTATTGAGGAAAGTTCCTGTCAAAAAAATGAATTGTATTAAAAGGGCAGCTATAAAAAAAGCCAGTGTTGAGCTGAAAACAGGTATTTGAAGCTTTTATTTGAACTTTCATTAATAAGCCTTTATCTGACTGAGTTTTTTTTTTAATTTAATTTAATTTTAATTTTAGTTTTTTTAATTTGATAATCTCTATTCAGTTTCACACAATATTAGTTGTTTTCATGCCTTTTGCACAACATTGCACCATTTCATGCTTTTCATCTTCAGAAAGATCTTTCTTCCTCCCATATTGCATGAGAACTGTGACTTGCTTAATAATGTGGAACAACCTCTAAGTAGGGTTTCCATAGATCTGGCAAATTATTTTGTCTGAGATTGATACCAGTTATCTAAAAAGACATGGATAAATAAACAAACAAACATTTTCTAAGAAAAACTAAAATCTGAATGTTTATTGTACAGAAATCTTACTGTTTTGTCTCTTGCATAATAATTTGGAACGCAGTGTGTGTGTGTATATATATATATATATATATATATATATATATATATATATATATATATATATATATATATTTATATTTTTTTTTCCCTCATATTTTGATGGTTTAATTGAACTTGTAGGGTCATTAAAAACAAATATCACTTTTACTACTGTAAAGTCACTGTGAAATGCTTTTCACAACCTTTTTAAGTTTAAGTTTTATCAGATTTTTGAGTGAAATAGGATGTTCAATGATGATAAATGTTGGGCGGGACTTGATTTTATTCATGTCAGCTGAAAAGAGAAGTTGTTTAAGTGGCAGAGCAAGTTTGCGAAAAGATTAAGTGTATATTTACACGACAACAACGTACTAAATAGGGATGCACCGATACCATTTTTTAAGGACCGAGTACAAGTACCGATATTTTTTTTCTGGTACTCGCCGATACCGATGCCTATACATTTATTAATTTCTTTTCTTTTTGGGTGATGTGGCAGTTTTCCAAGCACAACACAGTGAGACTAATGAATGTAGGACAGCTTCTTTATTATTACTCCAATGAAAAAAGAAATAATTTTGATGTGTTCGTCACAAACTTAAAGCACAAATGTCACAATGTCCAATAACCTTCAAAGGGCACAATTACCAAAGTCATAATAATAATAATAAAATCTTTTTTAACCTACTTTTTAAAAAGCGCTAAACTAATATTACTGAACATATAACACTGTGAACCAGTGTAAACACAACCTAGTGACCAGATTTCTCATGGTGGAATACGGGACGAGTGCGCAATATGACCATGATATGAGAAATTTTATTTCATGATATATATATATATATATACACATTTATTTAACATCTTTTGTTGTTTTATTAACATTAATGACAGACAAATATTTCATTAGGCTACTCTCCCTTTAAGACCGAATCCATGAATGTAATATACTGACACATATCCTGTTTTCACCCACCTGTTTACGTGCACTTAAGCCATAACCGACTGTATTTACGTGAGATATTCCACACAATTTTGACAACTATGTGTGCATTTGACCATTCAGGCGCGAGGAGAAGTGATAACGCGAGAGAACGCTTCTGGTCTGTCATTCAGCTCGATTTGCATGCAGTTCGCAATGTGTCGGTTGTCATCAGTAATTCTGAAGTATTTCCACACCTCTGAGGCCGACATTGTTTCTGCTGCTGATTATCAAAAAAGAAAAAATGCAGGGCGGGGCGGAGCTTGGTTCTATCCATCGGATGTTTATTGGATTGAGGCGGATCTGAATGCGAGCTTGCAGTTGATAAGAAAAGCCTAGAGTTTAAGTTGATTAAATGATTGGAGAAGTCTGGCATTACAAATTAAATGTTTTTGATTAAAATTTATGAAGTCAAATTTAAAAAAGAACTAAAAAGGCACGGATGAATTGTTCAATAACATGCATTTCAAAAATATACATGCCAACTTTAAACCATGCTGATTTTTTTTATATGTCCAAATAAGCTAGGAAACGCTAACATCAGAGGTTTATTCTAATCAACCAATCTGTATAAAGTTAAAGTGCCACACATGGCACACATTCAGTTAACGTTAAATTTTAGTACATCTTTTATTTTCCACACAAGGAACTTTTAAGATAAACAACTGATTTAACTGGCAAAAAAGCATCACTCTTACGACTTCAAGATGTCTGAGTGAAAACACTGTGTTGTTTTCCTAAATTGCTTTAAGGGATACTTCAGAAATGTTCTCTGACACATTAAGTGCCCTATAGCACTTCCCTGTATATAATTCATGTTCAAATGTCCAAATCTGGTTTATTCCTGCAGGAAGTGGAAGCTCAAAAACTTCAGGATGTCAAGATATTCAAACTCATCTTAAATCAGCCTCCCGTTGCCCACTGACAGACGCAAGACGTTTCCTGACACGCAGCATCTTCATGCAACGCAAACATGTCAGTCTGTGAACGTGAACCTCCCACGGCGAACCTCGTCTTCCTCCTTATGAGACTGTCTGTGCTTAACATAGATTTGAGCAGCGGGAGCTGACAGCTGACGGGACGACGCCTCTGCTGCCCCAATTTGATGATTTGAACTGATTTGACGAAATTTAAAATTGTTTTTTGAAAAATATACTTTTCCCCAGAATGTGTCTGTGAAGTTTCAGCTCAAAATACCCCACAGATCATTTATTATAGTATGTCAAATTTGAGTGTGAGCAAAAACACACCGTTTTTGTGTGTCCCTTTAAATGCAAATGAGCTGCTGCTCCCGCCCCCTTTCCAGAAGAGGGCGGAGCTTCAAGAGCTCATGCAACAACAAAACAGGACAATCTCACGCAGCCAAAATGAGGATTGTCAGTAACGGTGTTCAGCCTTACATTGTTCAAACCGGAGTCGACACTGATGGAGAGACTCAGGAAGAAGTTTTCAACTTTTAGACGTTTCTGAATGGTTAGTGGATAATTTATGTAGTTGCTGTGGAGTTGATTCAACTCATCCACTAGCATGTGTCGTCATGTTCATCTTTTGTGTTGAATTGACCCTCGTTTGTGAAGCAGTCCGGTGTAAAATGACGGCATGACAACAACACTCTACTACAACAACTCTTCCTCTTCTCTAAAGCAGCCCAACATGGCCCCGCCCCCTTTGTTGCGTGTTCTCAGGGGTGGGGTTTATGCAAATTTTGGGTTTTATGATGTCACTAACCCAGGAAGAAGCTCGTTGTTGTTTGTTGTAGTCCTTAAAAAGCGATTTCTGTAAAAGAAAATATTTCCCTCTGCATTGAACTTTGAGCGTTGTAACTTTGCAGATGTTGTTTATGCTCAAACAGCAACATTATACACTAACTAAAGTTAAAAAAAGGGAAATTATAATCAACCGCCCCTTTAAATAAATGAACTGCATCAAATGTAACTTGAAAGGAAAATCATTACTTACATATCATGTATAAATATATTTCAAGTGTAATGCACATTAAAAATGCATTATAATTATGATTAATTAGAATTTTATTTAACCAAAACAAGTGATCAATTATTCAGACGGCCTATTTTAAGTTCCTTCAGCAGGATTTGTAATGAATGCATGAATCGCTCTGTGAACTGCTGAGCTTCATGACTCTCGAAATATCTGAGAGTGGATTCAGACCACAAAAAATTAAACATCTTGTTTGATTGTTGCTTTTATGAATGCATCTATCGGACGGGCCTTCCTAAGGGAACCGCCTTATAGTGGTAAGCAGAACTTACAAAGTGTTTATTCTGTAGAAACTGTGCGAGAGAAAACATAGACCGAGTTTTGATGACCGAATCCACACCAGCCATGCTTACCATTAACTAAAGTGGGATAAATGACCTGTCAGAAGCAATACCAGCCCTTATGTTTTTCCCAATTACACGCCCACGCGCGTGAATCCCAATCCCAGCGTCTATTGATTTTAACCACCGGAATTTGCAATTCAGATGGGGACGAGGAGGCTAGGATGATGAACAGCACGATCTCCTTCATGTCGACTAACACATGTAACATTATCCCACAGTCAGACGCTTCATGGAAGTGCGCCGTGTGAGTGGGAATCATCTACCCGTGAGACCCAGATAACATCCAAACAAATCTGAGGGAAACATATTAAATATTGAACTGCTTATCTGACTTATTGAACATATAATGATGAGTTATGGCATGTGCCAGAGGGCTGCAGCAAAAGAGAATTGAAATTAAATGAGATATATAAATATAAATCACAGCTACCAAAGTGGAACATTTAAAGCCTTACAGAATGAAACAACATCACATTGTTCCTGGGGCAGTTTTATTCCTTATGTATGCTTCCTACTTTAATGTTCAAATGAGATATCTTGCATGCACATTAAAATGTTTTCTCCTCGATTGATTATATCAGACAAAATGGAGATTATTAAAAGCAAGGACTGATGGGACGACATTGTCCTGCTCCACTTCACAGTCGATAAGTGGAAGGAAAATTTTAGATTGGCACTATATTTTATGACAACAACAGCTTGTTCTGTGTGTCATACGTCATTTCGCCATTTCTACGTCATTGCACATGCGCAGAACATTCCAGTTTCGGTTTTCAATCCGATCAAGTCCTATTGAATGGATTAGAAAAGGTTCAAACCACCCCTGACCATCCAAATGAAATTTCAATCGGATTACAAACGGATTATTAGGATCCATGTAAACACAGCTAATATCTCTGATTTGCCAAGATACCAAAGTCTGCCATCAAAAGTCAGATCTCAATATGAACTAGGGCTATCCCCGACTAAAGATTTTTCTAGTCGACTAGTAGTCCTTCATTTCAGCCATTAGTCGACTAATAGCATGTTTATATTAATTTAATTACTTAAATATACTGGAGGGCAGAATATATACATTGCGTTCAAGTGCACGCATAAAGCTTAATGCAAAGCAATGATTATGAATGTGTCTGAAAAAATAGCAAGTTTATATAGCCTAAATGTATTATTATAAAGTGACATTTTAACTGTTTATTTATAAGCTAGTGTTTTCTGAGGCAGTGTCGGCTGCAAAGATGAAGTTGCATCTTTGCAGTACAGTGAACGCGCCTATAGAGAGAAATGCACCTTTCATATGGATTCCATAATCAGAAAGTGTTTGTTTTTTATTCAAATTGGTTCGTTTAAAAGTAGATATTTCAAGCCTACTATAGATATATTTCTAATGTCTGTGAGGCAAGTATATGCTGAGTTTCTGTTCATTTTACAGTTTGGAATGATGTATTACTTTATCTATATGACCAAAAAATCACAGGAGTATTTAAGTTGAAAAAATGCAAGTGATCACGCCGGCGCCTCCATGTCATGCAGTAAGCGCGATATACTTCAGCTTCCACATTCCACACAAACACTTGGATATGCTCCTAACAAATAACACACATTTATCAAGGTTAACGCTACTACTTACATGTTTCAAATGATAAGCCACATTTGAGGTCGATGGATGATTGAATTTGGATTTTCTGCCCGAAATCAGCATTATCCTTTAAGCATTTGTTTAATGTGTCATTGAACGGAAGAGAGGCTCTCAGGAGCAAGTGTAAACGTCACATCCTTTTGATTTCAAAATATTCTTAAACACTATAATAGTACATACATAAATAATGCTAAAACAAAACTGAATCTAATCAGTCTGCCTAAATCATTAAGAGCATCTGAAACAGTAAGCGGGTACTTGACAGCATCATTAAAAAATGTTAATTGCATGACATTTCATACAGATTGAAAACCAGGACCATATGCAAACATGCCAAAACGGGGGCTCATTTTTAATTCTGTGATTTGTTACAGTGGCATTTTGGGTTGTACCTTGCTTGCATCAACAATACATGATGACATTCAGTCCGGGATAGCAGCAGCTAAACGCTGAAGATTAGAGGGTGTTGCAATGGCCAAAGATGTTCATCTAGAGAAAATGACTTTGCTTAGACATGCACAAATATAAATAAGTGGACTGTAATTAGGCAAAATTGTAAAATAACAGATTAGATACGTATTGACGCTTACTTTTTTCCCAAGTAGCACATGTGGCCCTTAAAAGGTTAATTCACCCAAAAATGAAATTCTGTCATTAATTACTCACCCTCATGTCATTCCACACCCGTAAGACCTTCGTTCATCTTCAGAAAACAAATTAAGGTATTTTTGATGAAATCTGAGGGTATCTGAACCACACTTTGGCAGCAATGTCATTGCACATTTTGAGGTCCAGAAAGGCATTAAAGACATTGATAAATAATCAACATGACTACAGTGATTCAACCTTGATATTATAAAGTGACAAGAATACTTTTTGTGCACAAAAATACTTTTTGTGCGACATGAGGTTGAGTGCTTAATTTCATTTTTGAGTGAACTAACCCTTTAATTTGAAAAAATTATTTAACTGATTTGAATACAAAAACTACACTGCTTTTAAACATTTCTGCTTTCATTTCTTATTCTAAAATGCCAGATAAAGAAAAAAGCCCAAAATACACCAGGACTCTTATTTTGAAATGTCTTTCCTGCTACCAGCTGCTCATTTTATCAGGGAGATAAAATTTGTACTCTAACAACCATCTAAAACAAATTACAATACAAACACTATAAAGTAAACAATGTCATAATTCATCAACAGTACATCATAAACAATTGTTTGACATAAATGCGCGGTATTCATTGATTGCGAACTGCTCTGAAACCGTGAACCTGTAAAAGTGCCGCATTTTGACTTTGAACGTGCAGCGCTCACAATTAAATAATCACCAATAATCACATTAAGCCGTATCATTATTCCTGTTTTCCAGCCTCAAATTTAAGACCACTTTAACACTCTGAGGTCTAAGGTATCGCCGGCGATACCACCACGTTTTTTTCTTACCAGTGTGAAAGAGACTCAAAATACTCCGTAAATGTTGCACATACAATTAAGAGTTATACACCATTTTAACTCTGTGGAATATCTTCTTTTATTTGTGTACACTCAGAGTAAAAACAAAATGTTGTGCTTTTTGTAAAATAAAGAAAACTAACATCATCTCCCTCTGAACGAAGTCCAATCTGATAGTTCTCAGAAAATGAACTGTAACTTAGTGAATACTAATCACAAAAAAATTAGACTTGTGTCTAAAAAAACGTTGAAATGTCAGGTTTTAAATCGTGCAAGTCAAATCGAAAACAAACATTCTGTGTTTATGTAATCTGTATGAAAAGAGAGCCATGTCAGAAGTCCGTGATTCAGCTCATTATCCGCTAATGCGGCCACGCCCACGGAGGAGCGCTATTCAGACGCAAATACAGTCAATACATGCATACATCGTCTCAATCGTGTATTTATTGTCTTGAAAAGTGTTTTGAATAGCCATAGTTAGCAATCTCTGGCCTCTGTTAGTTCGGTTAGTTTCTGGATTGCCTATTCTACCTTAGCAGGCATTTGTGGACTAAAAGTGCACAGAGCGCCCTCCGGCTGCAAGTATGAATTGAAAACACAGTATCCAGCATTCACAGTGATGACAATAAATCCTGAATAAATATTACTCCTCTGTATAGAAAATTGACAAACATATGAGAATCCATCAATATTTCTCCAAAAGTGCATGCTTTTAAGCTAAAAGCCTATATGAAATGCCATAGAGGTAACATAATTGTTCAGACACTTTGCATCACAGAAATACATTATATTTTGAAGTATATAATAGAATACCATTATTTTAAATTGTAATAATATTTCACAGTATTGCTGTTTTTTCTGTATGTTTGATTTACACCATGATGAGCTTTGAGACATGATCACAGAGGGGTTTTTCACAGCCTACCTGACTGAAAGAGCTCATTATTTATGCAGGTCATTAGAGCTCTTTATGCGATTCTTTTGTCTTCTCAGGTGAGAATCACCCATTATTCATGATGATTCACGCCTCCACGCATACTGTGTTTCTTGACCAAAGATGTTTTAGAAAATTTAAATCTCTCTATTGTTTTATATGTGAGTAGGAAGGATAATTTTTACATAATTCTGAAGCAAAAACTCTAGTCTACAATCTCCCAGAAGTCTTATGAACACAGATTTAATATTATTTTTTTGGCCTTATTTCAGTGACTTAAGTTTTTTGTTTTTTCAATAACCACGCATAAACGTTATTCCTTCAAAAACACAAACATGTACATACATGTTCCTCACATATTATGGTAGCCTAGTTTGTGCTGAATACAGTGTAATGACACTTTTTCCATTAATATGTTTATGAACAACTGAAAAAAGCACAAATGTCAGGGCATGTCAAAAGTTCTCCAGGCCCCAAATCAGCCTCAGACTCCAGAGGGTTAAAATAATTAGACTTTTGTTATACCATTACACCATTATACCAGACTTTTTATGATCTTAAATTTGACAAAACTGACTTTATTCACACTTATAGCCTACTCCTAAATACATTTTACAGTTTGCACAGTTGCAAATGCGAGTGAAACGCACATACTGTCGAGCCCACATATAAAAGTGACTCAAATTGGATGCAAAAAAGTATGTTTTGGATGTTTAGATGCATACAAAAAGATACCAGATAACTGCTAAAAACTGGTAAATGCAGTACTCAAATAGTCAAAATGTCCAAAATGCAGTAACAGGATCTGGCCGCGGTGAAAAGGACAACCCTGCAGGATAAAGAGCACAGACTCTTGAACTGAGAAAAGCACTCACTGACAGATGGGAGCGGAGAGCAAAGGCTGATGGGTAAATGGCCATCGCAGTGGAAGCTTCAATTGAGGTGCTTCAGCACAACCTCTGCCCACACACACGGAGACACAAAGACCTTCCTGAATAGAGCCCGTATCACACACCTGCTGCTGTAGCAAAGCCTTTCATTACGCAGCGAACGGGCGGCTCTCCTCTCCGCTGGTGCTCCGTCTGCATTACTGTGATATGAGAGATGTTCGTATACACTGTTGACCAGTGTTTGAGACGCTGCTTTCCAAACGGAGCTTCCCAAGATGCAAACTTGTTAATTACCACACCCATTCACAACATATTTGACTTGGGAAAAGGGATATTCAACGAGAAAATATGTACACTACTATCCAAACCGTTACTTTTATTCAGCAAGGACATGTTAGATTGATCAAAAGTGACAGTAAAGATATTTATAATGTTACAAAAGATTTTATTTCATATTGTTTTTAAATTACTGTCATGGTTTAAGCAGCACAACTGTTTTCAACATTGATAATAATCAGAAATGTTTCTTGGATCAGCATATTCAAATGATTTCTGAAGGATCATGTGACACTGAAGACTGGAGTAATGATGCTGAAAATTCAGCTTTGATCACAGGAATAAATTACATTTTAATATATATTCACATAGAAAACAGCTCTTTTAAATTGTAATAATATTTCACATTTTTACTGTTTTTACTGTATTTTTGAGAGAATAAAGAGAAGAAGAGACTTTCAAAAACATTAAAAAAATCTTACTGACCCCAAACTCTTGGACGGGAGAGTAGGGTGGGATGATTTTATCAAACAGGAACTGACTGAATTGTGATTCATGAAGTTAGTAATTTCTTTGGAACAACATGCCTTGAGAAATGATGACCAGGAACATCCCTTAAAGTGCCATATTATGCTTTTTCAGATATTAACTCTAAAAATGCTGGGTTAAAAACAACCCAAGTTGGGTTGAAAATGGACAAACCCAGTGATTGGGTTGTTTTAATCCAGTGGTTGGGTTAAATGTTTGCTTTTAACTCAACTATTGTTTAAAAATGACTGTATGTCTGGCTTAAAATGAACACAAAATAGGTTGGAAATTAAAAATCAGACACATAATTACTAGAGGCAACAATAATAATAAAAAGGTGAACATTTATTAATAAGCAATTTAATTAATGTTTATTGTTTAATAATTATTAATTAAACTTATTAATATTTGTTAATTTCCAACATACTTTGGTTTCATTTTAAGCAAGCAATACGGTCATTTTTAAACAATAGTTGAGTTAAATAAAATTACCCAGCAGTTTGGTCAAACATTTACCCAACCACAGGGTTAAAACAACCTAATCGCTGGGTTTGTCCATTTTCAACCCAACTTGGGTTGTTTTTAACCCAGCATTTATATAGTGTACCTTTAATGTAGTCTGTAATATCGCTGTTTACCACACCCATTCACAACATATTTGACTTGGGAAAAGGGATATTCAACGAGAAAATATGTACACTACTATCCAAACCGTTACTTTTATTCAGCAAGGACATGTTAGATTGATCAAAAGTGACAGTAAAGATATTTATAATGTTACAAAAGATTTTATTTCATATTGTTTTTAAATTACTGTCATGGTTTAAGCAGCACAACTGTTTTCAACATTGATAATAATCAGAAATGTTTCTTGGATCAGCATATTCAAATGATTTCTGAAGGATCATGTGACACTGAAGACTGGAGTAATGATGCTGAAAATTCAGCTTTGATCACAGGAATAAATTACATTTTAATATATATTCACATAGAAAACAGCTCTTTTAAACTTTAATAATATTTCACATTTTTACTGTTTTTACTGTATTTTTGATCAAATAAATGCAGCCTTGGTGGGCAGAAGAGACTTTCAAAAAAAAAATCTTACTGACCCCACACTCTTGGACGGGAGAGTAGGGTGGGATGATTTTATCAAACAGGAACTGACTGAATTGTGATTCATGAAGTTAGCAATTTCTTTGGAACAACATGCCTTGAGAAATGATGACCAGGAACATCCCTTAAAGTGCCATATTATGCTTTTTCAGATATTAACTCTAAAAATGCTGGGTTAAAAACAACCCAAGTTGGGTTGAAAATGGACAAACCCAGTGATTGGGTTGTTTTAACCCAGCGGTTGGGTTAAATGTTTGCTTTTAACTCAACTATTGTTTAAAAATGACTATATGTCTGGCTTAAAATGAACACAAAATAGTGTCACAAAATAGTGTTCAACAACTTGGGTTGTTTTTAACCCAGCATTTATATAGTGTACCTTTTATGTAGTCTGTAATATAGCTGTTTGTGAATGTAAAGCATCAAAAGTGCATGACAAATAAAGTTATTGGGCCAGATTTACTAAACAGGGCAAATTAGCGTGAGAGCTCAATTTCAAAAAAGTGCCGATGGGAGTGGAAAGTTCTGCTATTTATTAAATTAATGAACACAGACACAGCTGGATCATTTCCATAATGACCAACGCAACCTACTGAGAGTATAAAGTCCCCGGTATACCTCAAACTAAGTTCTTTTTCATTCTTCGTTTAGGGGTAAAACAAAGTTCGAAATGCGTGACCAGCGAAACGAACATCTGACGCCGCCCACACCGCTGAGAGCGATGGTTAGATGAATATGTAAATATGCATTTTCTTCTCAGTAACAAAATAAACAACAAAAAATGAGAAAACAGCAAGCATATATTATAGAAAGCATAAGAAAAGTGTCTGATCATAACAGCATGGGAATGTTAGCACGAGCTCTGCAAAGAAGCACTCCAGTCATATCACGTCTTCATATAGCACTTTATCTAATAGATTGCTTAAAATCAAGCAGCTTTACAGTATCAAACATGAAAAACAGCGTTAGTGCCTCATTTCATCAGAAGCACAGCTTCATTTTGTACTATAAAGCGGCTATCCAGTGTGTTTCACTCGTGGAGATCTTACCTCAATGAACTCAACAGATCAAATGAGTCAAAGACGCGTTCCACACGAGTGAAGGCGGAGCCTCAGCGAACACCTCTTATTACTTTATCGTCACGGACCAATGGTAGTACGAAGGTGTTTTGCAGCTGGAGCGA
Organism: Megalobrama amblycephala; assembly: GCF_018812025.1. Classification (NCBI taxonomy): domain Eukaryota; kingdom Metazoa; phylum Chordata; class Actinopteri; order Cypriniformes; family Xenocyprididae; genus Megalobrama; species Megalobrama amblycephala. The sequence goes on from NC_063056.1 coordinate 41,687,763, forward strand.
ACTTTTCCTGAAAGTTCACTTTGGCAAGCCATTTCGAACTTCCAAGTCATCAGTTCATTCTTCGATTTCGTTTGAAGTATACCGGGGCCTTTAGCGTCTGGTTTAAGACGTGCTTGTTTTGGGTTGTAAACAGGGCTTGACATTAATACCCGCCAACCCGCCAAATGCGGGTAGATTTCAGCTGTGGCTGTGGTAAGACAGCCACTCCCACTAGCCACTTTGGCGGGTTGAATATAATTTCAGTTTACAGCCAAATGATCGTCGAAGATCGTCGTAGCACAAAATTACAATCCAATCACACAATTCGTTATTTATGTGCAGTTAGTGAAGGAGGGATAGGTGGAATTGCGCTGAATAACACACAACAGAAGCGCTCTGTCGCGTGCGCTCTTTCTCTGTTGCGCGCGCGATTAGTTCTCCTCGCGCCTGAATAGTCAAATACATGTGCACACAGATGTCTAAATGTCCATCGTGTGGAGTATCTCGCGTGAATACAGTGGGTTATGGCTTAAGTGGACGTAAACAGGTGGGTAATAACTGAATATGCGTCAGTTACGTCCATGCATTCAGCAGCCCAATTAAATAGGCATACCTGTCTGTCATTAATGTTAATCAAACAACAAAAGATGTCAAATAAATGTAGACTAGGCTATGTTAAATAAACCTACTGTATCTGAAAAAAGATTATTTTAAATTTACTATTGTTTTTGTAATTTGCTTCTTTGTTCTTTTATATAGCCTAACACAAATAACTTATCAAATTTCTCATATTAGCCCATGTTCATATTGTCCACCTCTTGCCCACCTGTAGGCTACATACCAGCTGATATACAATGTAGTCTTGATTTGGGTGGTCAATCTGTATTCAAAAGTTTGAAAGGGTTTTAAATCTTCTAAATCAAGTAAAATGACTCAAAATAAAGTAATTTAAGCATAACAAAGTCAACTTTAATCATATAAAATGTAATTTACCAACATTAAAATTGTGGCCAGTGAAAATGCTGAGTGGCTAGTAACTTTGGAAAACCACTAGCCACAGTGGCTGGTGAGCAAAAAAGTTAATGTCAAGCCCTGGTTGTAAATAATGGTGCAAATACCAGTAAATTGACTAGCACAAACCTTAGTAAATCACCTTGTGTGATTCATTTAAATACTCTCCTCCCATAAATTTTGCGTCTGAAAGGGAAACTCTTAATAAATGCATATGCAATAAGGTCAGCCGCAAAAATAACCCTGTCCACACCTTTTCAGCTCTAATTTTTCACTGCGTGTCTTTATTAAATCCTGGCAATCATTTTTAATGGCAAAAGAGCAACCTGGTCTCATGACGAAAACGTACCCCTGGGCATGTTTTCGCGAGTCGCAAAATACATACCAGTGAGTACATATCGCTGCATTTTCGCTGCGGGATGTCCACTGAGCGGCGCTAAAAGCGTGTTCCTTTCTCTCTTTTTTTGATAATAGGGTGAATGCGGTTCGTTTTTATGACGTTGCTTTTTAGACGAATCGCCGAATTCTCGATTTGACATATGCGCTCCGTTGCGTTTTTAAAATAACCTACCCGATGGCGTTAACAAAAGCAAACGTGACGTAAGAAGCGTCCGCGATCGTGTACCGTTTTTCAGCTCGTTTAGATCTCTTTTTTTTTTTTGCCCCAGTCAGTCGCCTTTCACGGGATTCATACCCAGGCAGCGTGGGGGGAATCGACTCCTCGTCGTAAGTCCAACTCCGTATCGACTGAGCTACCGAGCAAGCTTGGCGTAGAGCCGGAAAGTCCAAAGTACGTTTGTTTACAAATCGGGCACTCTGGTAAGGTGTTTTGAAGTTGTGACATGATATTGCGCGAGGAGACGTCAAAACAAAGCACTCATTGATGTTTTACCGGCCTCTAGCGTTCGTTTCTGTCGGAAACTGCAGCCGGAACGTAATTTTGTGTCTCGCAAAAACGTGCCCACGGGTACGTCTCTCCCAAGGTTGCAAAAGAGGGTTTGCGCTGGCGCAAGCTGTTAGTAAATCTGACCCATTGTCTCCTAAAAGAAGGAAGCGATTCTGAACTGCTTGAAACGAGTCATTAATTTCAGTCTCTCTTCTGGCTCAAACCTACATATTTTTGTAACAAATTTGCATAATCCTAGCCTATGATCTTCATTGGCTGCAGTAGACCAATCACAACAGAAAGGAGGAGTTTAGTTTCAGAAAAGAGGTGATGCTGCAGTGTGTATTATGAGAAAATGTGTTTTTTGACCTTGGATGCATGTCAATCTACTGTAAGAGACTCCAAAATTAGCATAACAGGAGCACTTTAGGAAAGCACATTATACTGTAGTGCATGCTCCGTCGGTCTGCTCTACACTCACCGTGACAGAACAGCTGTGAAAGTTTCTCCTCCACTCAAGGAATTATATAAACGTTATGCGTCTAACCTCCCAAACAGAGCAGAAGCGGTTCAGTAATCTACAGAGGTGGACTTATGGGTCTATTTTCATCATTCCTAGCCTGAGGTCGAGCTTTCTGGAGCTGTTTATGCTTGTTATGAGAAGCGCTTGCCCACTTGTATCTTCATCTCCATCTCGCTTCTCCTCTGCGAGTGGGGTTTTCACTGAACTCAGATACCGTGATCACAGATTCTGCAGCAGAGCCTCCTACGCAGGTCTCAACACTCCAACAATAGAGCTATGTTTAGATTTATACAACATTTAGCCAACAAAAGGCCGTATCGCAGACCTCCCAAAGTTTCTCTACGCCTTCAGACTCGCAAAACAACTTAGACTGAAACTGATGATGTTACAGTAACTAGAGCTGGGTGATTAAAATCACATCACGTAAATTCATAAGCAGTAAAACTTTGTTAAATAGTTTTCACTAAATGAATAATAGAAAGAATATTTGCATTTAAATGCAGCAATATATACATAAATTGCAATAAAAAACAGTGATTTTTTTTTTTTTTTACCAAAGTTTAAATAAAAGGAAAATGTCAAAGACTTCCAGAAATATTTTTGAAATATATGATGCAAACAAATTGTTCAATCAGTTTTTAATTAATTGAAACCGAACTTTCCAATTCTTGTGGCGTTTTTGTTTCTGAAATTTACGTTAGAGAAACCGCTGAAAACATCTTAATGGTCTTATATACATGAGACAAGATCCAAAAAGGAAGAAAATGCAATTGTCAAATAATAAGAAATCATTGCAAATATGTTGCTGATTTTTTTATAATCGCCATCAAAATCAATATATCGTAAATATGTGAATATTTCTGGAAACTGGTTCTGTCTTGCAGAATTCCATTGGAAAGTGAACAATCGCTCATGCTCACGCAAGTGTTCCTCACGGAGACGGGCTGAGAAATCCTTAACAAGATCCATGACATCAGAAATGAGTCCATTCATCTCCTGATGGTTATCTTCCATGCTAACTGAACAAGATTGATCATGGTGTGAAAGAGAGGAAGGTGAATAAGAGCACACGTCACTGAACACAACACAACACAGAGGCAAAATAGCATGAAACGAACTATCCTGCTTCTTCAATTACAAGCCATTGGCCCAACGCCAGAATCCAACAGCATGGGTGAAGGTATAATATGTGCAGATCTTTTACTTGCGCTTCTGTAATGTTCACTTAAAGGCACAATATGTACGAAATTTGGATTAAAATATCCAAAATACACTAGAATCATGTTATATATTTTGTTGACTTGCTTACTTACATTATCACAAATGTTTTCAAGAATGTGGGGTGGTTGATTATGATTTCACTTTTTTAACTTTAGTTAGTGTGTAATGTTGCAGTTTGAGCATAAACAACATTTGCAAAGTTACGACGCTCAAAGTTCAATGCAAAGAAAGATATTTTCTTTTACAGAAATCGCTTTTTAAGGACTACAACAAACGGCTGGTAGGGACTACAACGAGCTTCTTCCCGGGTTTGTGACATCACAAACCCCAAAATTTGCATAAACCCCGCCCCCGAGAACACACAACAAAGGGGGCGGGGCCATGTCGGGCTGCTTTAAAGAAGAGGAAGAGCTGCTGTAGTAGAGTGTTGTTATCATGCCGTCATTTTACGCCGGACTGCTTCACAAACGAGGGTCAATTCAACACAAAAGATGAACATGACGACACATGCTAGTGGATGAGTTGAATCAACTCCACAGCAACTACATAAATTTATCCACTAACCATTCAGAAACGTCTAAAAGTTGTAACTTCTTCCTGAGTCTCTCCATCAGTGTCGACTCCGGTTTGAACAATGTAAGGCTGAACACCGTCATCATTTTGGCTGCGTGAGATTGTCCTGTTTTGTTGTTGCATGAGCTCTTGAAGCTCCGCCCTCTTCTGGAAAGGGGGCGGGAGCAGCAGCTCATTTGCATTTAAAGGGACAAACACAAAAACGGCGTGTTTTTGCTCACACCCAAATAGCGGCAAATTTGACAAGCTATAATAAATGATCTGTGGGGGATTTTGAGCTGAAACTTCACAGACACATTCTGGAGACACCAGAGACTTATATTACATCTTGTGAAAGAGGCATTATTGGTCCCCTTTTAAACCTAGAGAAATAAGCAATTTTAACCAGGACACGGACCGTGAAACCAAACATGAAAGGGAAAAGGTGAGAGATGCACAAGATACATAATATGTAATATATTGCCATTCTTCGTGAATTTTCAGAAAGGGTGAAAGAAAATGGATGAGCAGATTAGGCAAATTGATTTATGTGTCCTGCTTCATGACCTTTTCTTCAGATTAGAAATGTTATTGTATATATATATATATATATATATATATATATATATATATATATATATATATATATATATATATATATAGTGAAAGCTCATGTTTAGTAAGAAAATTCTGCCATTATTTACTGATCATCATATTGTTCCAAACCAGTATGATTTATTTTCTAATATATTTAACCAAATGTCTAAGCTGTTTTTTATCCCACAATACAAGTGGGTGTGGGCCAGGGCTGACAAGCTTCAAAAAGCACAATAAAGGAATAATAAAACTAGTCAATATGACTTATTCTCTGTATTTCAAATCACATGATTTCAAGTAGATTTGTATGAGGAAAACACATTATTCACTGAAAATCTTGCTTGACATCTGTAGTCAGCTTTCATTTTCATTGCTTTCAAAGACATTAGAGTGAATAAATAATGACAGCATGTTCACTTTTGGATGAACTATTTAAGCTTGTAAATCACTAAAATATGCTGAAGAATGAAATATTGTTTCTATTTTGATGCACAACAGAGCGACTTCAGCTTGCCAATCTGAAATTGCAAATTATTCACAAATATTAAACTAGCAAATCATAAACACACACACGCTTATTTACATGTTTTGGTTTAACATACCAGTTCAATAATTGCCTTTAAATTGCTCCAGAAAATTTAATTGCATCTTTCCAGAGGGTGTGCTAATTTTTGCAACACAACATTTTAGCACTTTGATAAGAAAATCTTATTTACCTGATTAATTTTGACAAGCATTATATCTTCAAGCGTCCCTAATATGTCTTCTACGTATATTTTTAGACATTTTTTGTATTTATTTGCATTTGAATAACTTCTGACGGTAAATCAAAGTCAGTATGTGTTGTCTCTGGTTGCTTCCGGAGCAGACGAGTTCAATTAGCACATCATCCAAGTGCATTAAATGTGTTTGCCTTTCTATCTGAAAATATGCCAAGAAAGCTTTCTTCTTACATCTCTAACTTCACTTAACAAATACAATAAAAGCTACACATGCACACAAGATAGTTTGGAATCAGAGAATCAATGTAGCCAGATTGAGTTGTTTACAATGCCTCTATTCTTTGATTTAATGAATTATTTAAGATCTACACAACCTGAGGTGTTTACATGAACCTGTTTCATTCCAAATGAGTCACAAGTGGGATTAGCAATGCATTCTCAGGCTGCATGTAAACACAGCTAGTATACAGAGTCTGAAAACTTCATTTGACCCCGAAGGAAAGTGAGACATGGTTGTATATCTTGTAGACTTGCATGTAAAACAGGAATTGGACGTGAGGGGGGGATGACCACATTACAGCAGCGAGAATTAACCCCTCTGCAAAGACAAGCATGGCTGTAGGCTATCGTTTTAAACAGCCTATGCTCTTTAAACTCTCGTCAACCTCATAAATCTGCGACAAAAGCTTGCGTTTGAAGACTTAAGTGAAGTTCTCCAGAGACTTTGGAGTGGTGGGCCGGCCTTTCTTACTTGATATAGGTGTAAAGAGGCTTGTGTGACAGCACAAATGTGTTCAGTGGTGAAACATGGTACGATGCATACTACATAAATGAGCAAATGTGCATCATGTCCCAAAAGAACAAGCCAGTTTGTTTGTCGCCAGACTCCGGTTTGAACAATGTAAGGCTGAACACCGTTACTGACAATCCTCATTTTGGCTGCGTGAGATTCTCCAGCTTTGTTGTTGTTGAGCTGTTAAAGCTCCGCCCTCTTCTGGAAAGTGGAGCTAATTTGCATTTAAAGGGACACACACAAAAACGGCGTGTTTTTGCTCACACCCAAATAGGGGCAAATTTGACAAGCTATAATAAATGATCTGTGGGGGATTTTGAGCTGAAACTTCACAGACACATTCTGGAGACACTGATATTACATCTTGTAAAAGGGGCATTATACATCCCCTTTAAGATGTTTGCACTACAAAATATACCAATGTATATTAAATTGAATTAATATAGTAATCTTACTATTAAATTTTAACATTTTAGAGTATATTAACTGAAATATTGACATATTAAACTAACTTGATATTTATTACTTAATTTACTCTTGCTTTTTTAAAGCTGATTACTTACTTCAATACATCAATTTCCCCCTTTTTTTGTAAGTTTACTTTGCAATGGTTTCCAAACATTTCTTAGAGGATTAATTCACTTTCAAATAAAATTTTCCTGATAATTTACTCACCCCCATGTCATCCAAGATGTTTATGTCTTTCTTTCTTCAGTCGAAAAGAAATTAAGATTTTTGATAAAAACATTCCAGGATTTTTCTCCTTATAGTGGACTTCAATGGGCACCAAACGGTTGAAGGTCAAAATTACAGTTTCAGTGCAGCTTCAAAGAGCTTTAAACGATACCAGACGAGGAATAAGGGTCTTATCTAGCGAAAATGATTGGTCATTTTCTTAAAAAATACAACTGTATATGCTTTATAAAGGGTGAGTAAATTATCAGGAAAATTTTATTTGAAAGTGAACTAATCCTTTAAGGTAAATTGAACTTTAACCCAAAACTACCATGTGAAAAGAAAAATGGGAACAGCTGGAGGAAGGTGAAATCAATGAAAGTGCAAAAACAGCCAAAAATATCTGTCAAAGTAATATGCACCTGAAACAAAGCATGGCGGTGTTGAGATTGAATTTCAGAGAGCATTTACCCTCCCAGCATGTATATGACCCATTCAGGTCAGCGGCTGGTAGACTGTAACATGAAAAGCATCAATTTGACAGCGGTAAATTCATGCCGTAAGCTGTCAAGCGTGATCTATCATGACATCACAGAGTTGTGACATTGAATGATTCAACTGGGTGTCACGAAGAAGGCCGTACCTGCTCCATTCATGCCTTGAGGTCACTAAAAACAATAATACAGATGATTCAGACCCAGAGGAATTCTTTATGTGTATGGAAAACAGGATTTGAGAGACGTTTCAATTTAGCCAACTAAACCCCCTCCGGGCTCCGATACATCTCCGTCCTCCCAGCGATTCTCCATCTGCAAAAGCACAAATTGTTTTAATCAAAATGCAGTATTTTACGCTCAGCTGCACAGACGAACTGGCACAAAAACATCGGCGTAAAAACCTGGGGTTATTATCAGTGCATTCCACCAGGGATAGGCCATTGGCAGATCACCAGGGAACAAAGCATCGCCGTGAGAGCGGGAAGAGGGTGGGAATGAGAAACCGGCGCAGCTGCATGTGTCTGTTCACAGCGCTGCAGCTCAACATGAAGTTTAAAAGGCACGCATCCCACACACACACACACACACCTTATTTATTCATTCAGCTTACACATTAGGCAAAAAAATATTTTCTTGAATTATGCCCTGAGATTTTAAAATACTTTTAAAATAATTGAACAGCACATTTGTATATAAAAAATACAGTACTGCTATATATATATATTATTTATAAAATAAATAAGTACATTTTTTAACTCTATAAAAATACATGAAAGACGTCTCTTATGCTCTTAAGACTGCATTTATTTGATCAAAAATACAGTAAAAACAGAAATATTGTGAAATATTTTTACAGTTTAAAATAACTGTTTTTTATGTGAGTATATAGTAAAATGTAATTTATTTCTGTGATCAAAGCTGAATTTTCAGCATCTTTACTCCAGTCTTCAGTGTCACATGATCCTTCAGAAATCATTCTAATATGCTCAAGAAACATTTCTGTTGTGCTGCTTCATATTTTTGTGGATACATTTTCCAGGATTTTTTTGATACATTTTATTTGAAATAGAATCTTTTGTAACATGTCTATACTGTCACTTTTGATCAATTAATTTGATCAAATACTGAATATTTTAACCTACAAGTTACAATACTAATACGTCTCAAATTCTTCACTTTCAAATAGACCTAAGTGTGTTTAAATGATGCTTCTTGTTATAAATCTGTTAAAATACTAAAAACATTTGTCAAAAAATTATACAAATAATTATACTGCATGTTCAAACGAGAGAGATTTGATAACCACATTAATTCATTTTTGTTTTGATTAATTGTGCAGTATTATTTATTTATTTCAATTTTACTTTTCTATGATAGAATGAATAATTGGTAACACGGGGAACACGTTAACTATGACTTTTGCCTCAATAAACTCTTTATTTACCGCATATTAATAGTCAGTAAAGTAGTTGTTGAAGTGTTTAAGTTTAGGTATTAGGTAGGATTAAGGGATGTAGAATAAGGTCATGCAGAATAAGGCATTAATATGTGCTTTATAAGTACTAATAAACAGCTAATAAGTGTCATGATCATGAGTTGGAGTGCCCCGTTTAGCCACCAGAGGGCACTCCAACATGGACTATTGTTCACCTTAAACTTAATTTCCCATAACCCACTTCCCGGACTCATTATCACTTCATTGCACCCAGCTGTCTTGTATTATGTTATTAGTGTTCTGTCTATTTATACTGAGTTTGTTTCTGCTTTTGTTATGGAAGTTTCGTTGTTTGTCACTGGATTCTCTGTTTGTTTTATTTATTTTGTATGGACTGTTTCTCTGGAGTTTGACCATTGCCTGTTTGGATTACGTTTTGGATTACCCTTTAATAAACAAAGCTGCACATGGATCTTACTCTCTTGTCTCTGTGCAATCCGTGACAGAGCATGCAATGAAGTGATAATGAGTCCGGGAAGTGGGTTATGGGAAATGAAGTTTAAGGTGAACAATAGTCCATGTTGGAGTGCCCTCTGGTGGCTAAACGGGGCACTCCAACTCATGATCATGACAATAAGCAACTAGTTAAGAGTGAGAATTGTTCCCTAAACTAAAGTATTACCGAATAATTAGCTTTGGTAACACATTTTATTTTAGCGTCTTTTAACTAGTTGCTTATTAGCATGCATATTAATAGAATATTGTCTGTTTATTAGTACTTATTAAGCATATATTAATGCCTTATTCTACATTCTTAATCCTACCCAATACCTAAACTTAACAACTACCTTACTAACTATTAATAAGCAGTAAATTAGGAGTTTATTGAGGGAAAAGTCATTTATATGTGTTCCCTATACTATCAACTCATGAACCCCCTGCACGGACCCCCATTTGGGAAACCCTGGCCTAAAGCAACAGAATAAAACAGTACGCACTCATCCAGTAAACAGGCTGCGGTACGGCGGCTCGAGCAGACAGCGCTGAGGCCCATGTGTCACTCCCAGCGTTTCGCTCCGGAGCAATTTTCCACTGAGAAATCAATAGCGTAGTGCAGACTTCTCTACAGGGGAAATAGAGTTTGTATTGTTTCTCGCAGACAAATGCAGGCTTCAGGAAAGATAAATGGTATTTTCGTGGGTCTTAGCAGAAAACGGCTCAGCCTCATCCATTCGCTCTCCTCTCTGTTTCTGGACACACCCTGAGCCCATCGTTCTTCACTGCGAGCTTTGAACAGAGCAGCATGGAAAAAAAACAGCGGATTGGATTCTTCTGCTCAACGCTTAATATTGGTATGATATTATCTTCTGGCCTCATATGATCTCTACTATAAAAGGACTGCTTAACTTTTCTTCGCTGGATCTCCGTCAGATACACATAATCCGCCCGGATTCCATGTCCACCTGAGACTCATGCCTTCCAGAAACTCCTGTCTGATGTTTCATAGCTTTCATATCAGACCTAGTAGCAGCGTTTTATATCGCAGTACAACCCAGAGACTCGTAAATGACTAAATATATTACTAACCCGGCGCAATGCCACACGCTTGCAACGTGTCAATGATGTTTCTGTCTGCAGTGAAAGTCAAATACTTGAATTATTATTTATTATATATTTTTGGTTACTTTTTGAAGTATTAATATTGTTTGGATATATATATGGGTCAATGACGTGACGGGTCATTTTTTTTGTCCAAATGTCTTAATAATAAAAAACAGAGATATGACATCTAAAGTATGTAAGGTAGTACAACTAGATCTCTTTTATTGAAATCAAAAGGTTTTAATTATATTTTGCTACATATAAAGGTATTTTAAAGATTTTGAAGTGTCATTCGGTTTAACCGTCCAAAGGCCAATACAGCCATTTCATTTGTGATTAAAATATAAATGTAATAAATGTATATATTTTTTATTCTGGCATGATTTTATAACATCATATATCAACATAGTGCAAAATGATATTAAAATTATGTGTAGAAGTCGTTGCTTTGTTATGAGATAGAATGTCCGGAAAAATGAATTTCATTGATGTCATTTGGAGTAACCGATATAAAGGAACCATTTTGGATCAAGTCATGTGATCAATATCATGTGACAGGATGTGACATCTTTAAGACACCTGCAGAGGACCACATGGTCATGAAGCAAAGTAACTAACTCTCTCTTAACTATTTGAAAAATTAATGTTTTCACTTTCGCTCATACGCATGTCCCGAAACATCAGGTCATTCGGTGCAACTGCTATAAAACATGGAAAATGTTGTAATTTTTTAAAAACTTGTACTAAATATAAAATGATTGATTGTCCTTTTGCTAGATATCAGCCTGTTAGCATTGATTGAAAATATCGTCATTTGGTAAAACCAAAAGTGTCATCGGACAAATTTCGTAAAAAATGACAAAAGCAGTGTTAAATGATTATAAAAACCACATAATCTCATTGTTAGCACTTAATAAAACTTCAAGTATTTAAAGTATTTTACTTATTTTTTTTTAAATTCTGAGAACATTTTGATAAAAGTTTAATTATTATTATTAATATATTATGCATAATAATGTTAACATGAACAATAATAATAATGTTTAAAATATTAAACATGCATACTATTTTCATGTATTCAAGTATATACTAGACAGTATGCAGTATGCTAGTATTCCATTCAGTGACCGACAAAACATCGGCTAGTCAGGACAAAACCTGTAGAAACTCTGGACAAGACTTATAGACCCATTTTGTGTGTGTGTGTATTTGCCATTTGTAAATATGCAACATATCAATTTGAGATGTTAAATTAGTTTTATTCCAATATTAGCCGATTACAGACTTCTATATATATACACATTATTTGGGAAAAACTGTGCACATTATTCCAGCCCTGTAAAATTGCTGTTAACATATATTAGGGTTGGAAAATCCCTGCCAACATATTCTATAAGATTCCTTTGTGTTTACGATTTTGAACCAGTGAATGTTTAATGCGCCTCTGAGACCAAGCTATAGATCTGACCTCACTGTTTCCTGAGAACACACACACACACACACACACACACACACACAGAGCACAAACCTCTCGCTCCGACATATTCTCTATTTTCAACATACGACGTCTGACACCCTTACTTTTATTCAGAATGGCTTTGTTGATCAGACCACACTGGATGCAGACAGCAGCAACAACATCATACAAGTAGGTTTATCAATAATGAACATGGCTGACAAGCCGGCACTACACTTTTAAGACCATAAACTCGCCATCACACAAACACAACACACAATATTACAGTGAAATCTAGAGTACAGCTCTGATTTGACTCCAGCCACAATGCATGCTGGGTAACCAACAATTGAACTTTTTTTTTTTTTCTGGTGGATTGGAGCCGTTCTGACAAATAAAAGCTGTCTGACTGATTCCTTCCATGATTCAGCCAAATGATCCTTATATTTGATTCATTCAGATTTACAAACTGGTGCAATTGATTCATTTAAAAGAACAGCACCAACCAAGTGATTCATTCACAAATTAGAATGCATGGAATTCATTTTCATCCCATAAAGCGATATACAGTTTATTTATTGCCAATACATTATTATGCAATATTGAATTAAAAGTGCAAAATAACTAGATATAACTAAATTAAATTTGCACGTAATGTCACATGCAAACAGAATATTTATAGTTTTAGATGCACTATTCATTGTATACTACACAGTATGCAGTAAGTTGTATGCTATCAGTGTGCATGAGGGTAAATAAATGATGATATAATTGTTCATTTTGCGTGAACTATCCCTTTAGCGTGGGAAAGATGTTCGTTCATATTCCATTATTGTCAATATATTATTTTGAGGAGCCCAACTGATCTTGTCCAGTGTGATCTACAATGCATGTGATGCAGATTTCTGCACTCCAGAATAGCAAAATCTGCTGTTGCAATAGTGCCACGTGCAAGAGTGTACTGAGCAAAAAAGAAAAGAATGGGACATAAATACATTTACAACCCATATCAAGCCAACTCTGGAATTCAATATGAGAGTCTGCTTTGCCAACATAACATAAGAGCAAGAGAGAGAGAGATTACTGTGAGTTAATCTAGTATCAGATTACTGGCTCCAGAGGATGGCCAATGCACAACTCATTATTGAAGGAAAAGTCTGTTAAATACAGATTAGAGATCCAGAGCAAATGTCAGCCTTGGCGACCATCGCTGCCTCTCTCTGAACCACTATCAAGTGTGTGTGTGTGTGTGTGTGTGTGTGTGCATATGACTAAACTCTTCTGTGATGCACGATTGTGCCTCTCCGCTCCACATGCATACATCTGTTACCAGCATGTTAGAAAAATCCCACACTCCACTTTCCAAACGCAGGTCCAGCCAGTTCAGTCGACTCTCCAGCCAAATCCCCTCCCAGCGTCACGGCGTCTTAGGACAACACAGCCTGTCTGTTGTGCTTTTACAGACTTAAGCACATGCAGGAATAATCGGAGAGGTTCCCATCTGTCGGTGGCACAACGGGTGAGCGCTGATGAGAGCTTTAGTGCCACACCAGCATCTTGCAAAAAATTAATTTCTCATTTTTGCATAATACTGACAAAAAATCCTGAAGCAATGCAGCAAAATGTGATCCCAGAGGATTGCTCTTTCAAAGCTCGAGAGAATAAAAGGAAATTGTAAGTATCAACATTGTCTCAGATGTTTCTCCTTAAAATCAATTTAAGAGAAATAAAAAGACACAAATGAGATTTTGTTGAGTTCATAGTGAGATTTCTGACTTTTAATTGCAGAATTTGGTATCTTTGCAAATCTGAGCACAGTTTGAGATAATGTTGAGATCTGTGTTAAGGTTATAGAGCTATAAAATTAACAGAATATATAGTTTAGTCTTGGGAGAATTTGATGAGCAATATCGGAGTTCATAGTGAGATCTGACTTCTGATTCCAGATTTTGGTATCTTTGCAAATCTGAGCACAGTTTGAGACAATGTTGAGAATTCAAGAGGAGACATGTGAGAATACTGGGGTCTTTTTCTATGGAGACACATTTGAAAAGCAGGAAGTTTCTCTCAGTTTTGTCTCCATTTGTTCTCATTTGTGTCTTGGAGACGCAATCGAGATTTTAAAGAGATATCTTTACACACGTTTTTCTCATGGGAACAGGTAGTACAATCTCAGCATTTCTCAGCAGTTTCTCCTTCAAAGCTCAGGAGACATAATGGTGTTCTCAGTTATGGTTAAGTCTCAGATTTGTCTCAGATTCTTCTCCTAAAATTCCAAAAGAAGTAAAAATATACAGTACAGTCCAAAAGTTTGGAACCACTAAGATTTTTAATGTTTTTAAAAGAAGTTTCGTCTGCTCACCAAGGCTACATTTATTTAATTAAAAATACAGTAATATTGTGAAATATTATTACAATTTAAAATAACTGTGTACTATTTAAATATATTTGACAAAGTAATTTATTCCTGTGATGCAAAGCTGAATTTTCAGCATCGTTACTCCAGTCTTCAGTGTCACATGATCCTTCAGAAATCATTCTAATATGCTGATCTGCTGCTCAATAAACATTTATGATTATTTTCAATGTTGAAAACAGTTGTGTACTTTTTTTTTCAGGATTCCTTGATGAATAGAAAGTTCAAAAGAACAGCATTTATCTGAAATACAAAGCTTCTGTAGCATTATACACTACCGTTCAAAAGTTTGGGGTCAGTAAGAATTTTTATTTTTATTTTTTTAAAAGAAATTAAAGAAATGAATACTTTTATTCAGCAAGGATGCATTAAATCAATCAAAAGTGGCAGTAAAGACATTTATAATGTTACAAAAGATTAGATTTCAGATAAACACTGTTCTTTTGAACTTTCTATTCATCAAATAATCCTGAAAAAAAATATTGTACACAAATATTTTGTACAATTGTACACATTAAATGTTTCTTGAGCAGCAGATCAGCATATTAGAATGATTTCTGAAGGATCATGTGACACTGAAGACTGGAGTAATGATGCTGAAAATTCAGCTTTGCATCACAGGAATAAATTACTTTGTCAAATATATTCAAATAGAAAACAGTTATTTTAAATTGTAATAATATTTCACAATATTACTGTTTTTTACTGTATTTTTAATTAAATAAATGTAGCCTTGGTGAGCAGACGAAACTTCTTTTAAAAACATTAAAAATCTTAGTGGTTCCAAACTTTTGGACTGTACTGTACATGACCGACTCATACAGTAAGATTATAGAGCTATAAAATTAACAAAATATATAATTTAGTCTTGGGAAATTTTGATGAGCAATATCAGAGTTCATAGTGAGATCTCTGATTTCTGGTTCCAGACTTTGGTGTCTTTGCAAATCTGAGCACAGTTTGAGACAACATTGAGATCTCTATTTGAATTCAAGAGGAGACATGTGAGAATCTTTGTCTATTGTGACACATCTGAAAAGCTGGAAGTTTCTCTCAGTTTTTTTTCCATTTGTTCTCATGTGTGTCTTGAAGAAGCAATTGATATATTAAAGAGATATCTTTTGACACTTATGGGAACAGGTAAACGCTGATAAGCAGATTAGAGCCATGTCAGCATTTCTCAGAGATTTCCTTCAAAGCTCAGGAGACATAATAGAGTTCTCAGTTATGGTTAAATCTCAGATTTTTCTCCTAATATTCCAAAAGAAGTAGAAATAGACACAAACTTGTTTCTTGGAGAAGCGATTGAGATTTTAAAGAGATATCAAGTTTATATCATTTATAACATTAAGTCTCAGATTTGTCTCCAAAAGTTACATAAGAAGTTAAAATAGACACAAATGAGTCATACAGTATAAGTACAGAGCTATAAAATTAATAAAATATATAATTTAGTCTTGGGAGAATTTGATGAGCAATATCAGAGTTCATAGTGAGATCTGACTTCTGATTCCATATTTTGGTTTCTTTGCAAATTTGAGCACAGTTTGAGACAACGTTGAGATCTCTTCTGGAATTCTAGAGGAGACGCTTGAGAATCTGAAAAGCAGGAAGTTTTTCTCCATTTGTTCTCATTTGTTTCTTGGAGAAGCGATTGAGATTTTAAAGAGATATCAAGTTTATATCATTTATAACATTAAGTCTCAGATTTGTCTCCAAAAGTTACATAAGAAGTTAAAATAGACACAAATGAGTCATACAGTATAAGTACAGAGCTATAAAATTAATAAAATATATAATTTAGTCTTGGGAGAATTTGATGATCAATATCTGAGAAAATCAAAATGTGCCTCAGATGTTTCTTCTAGAATTCCATATGAGAAGTAAATATAAACAGACATACAGCATGAGAACAGAACTATAAATCGAATGCTAATATCAGCTCTGATCATTTTGAGAATTTAATGAGAAGTAATTGAGATCGTATTAAGATGACTTTTCTGACAATTATGTATTTGAGTTTATTTGCTACTCATTTGGTATCATGGCAGAGTTTGAGATCTCTTCAGAAACTTGAGGCCTCAGAAGAAGCATCTGAGAAATAGGATACTTAAAGGGTTAGTTCACCCAAAAACGAAATTTCTGTCATTTATTACTCACCCCCATGTCGTTCCACACCCCTAAGACCTTGTTCATCTTCAGAACACAAATTAAGATATGTCTGATGAAATCCTAGGGTATCTGATCCACACATAGACCTCAAAAGGTGCAATGTCGTTGCTGCCTATGTGTGGATTAGATACCCTTGGATTTCACCAAAAATATCTTAATTTGTGTTTTCAAACGAAAGGTCTTACGGGTGTGGAACGACATGAGGGTGAGTAATTAACGACAGAAATTTCATTTCTAGGTTAACTAACCCTTTAAGCAAAGGTCTCCAATACGTTCTCTATGTAATCTCACTGGGAATCTATTAGAAACTCTATGAGAAACTTCCTCTGTGAGAAAGTCCTTTGTGCCTTTTCTTAAATAAATAAAGACCATTTGATTTCTCTTCTTCTTTTAGCACCAGTTATTATTTGCAAGCCAGATATACATTTATCATCTCACGCTTCAAATGACACGTTTATATGATCTTCAGAAGTTCACAACAGCTGGCTTTGCATTTCCAGAACGAACTGCAAACAACTCCACACTTAACAGTCCCAAAACAACCAGCACTCATGTGACAATTACCACAAGCGACACTCTCTTCAAACCACGACGGACGGCGTGTGTAACCACCGGCGCAAGAACAGAGCGAACCTCATTAGCACCTCTAGACGGAGTGTGTTTGTGTGACTCACGCTGCTGAAGCTGGGAAAGATGTTGAGTGTGGAGCCGCTGTCCAGAGGGAAGGGAAGGAAGTGCTTCATACCCAGAGAGGGCGGCACAGTGGGCAGAGGAGCTCGTACCAGCGCTGGCACCAGTCCGCTCTGACACGCATTACCTGAGGAGGAAGAGAAAGAGACAAAAGTCACGAAACATACCCGGTTATGAGATGATGCACAGCAAACTCCAGCACATGTGCAACCACTGGAGAGAGACTGATGAATTATTATTAAATGTATTTGTTTTCTTTAGCTGGCATACCTCACATGTGCATGCCAAATTATCCTTTCTCAACATAAGGCATACTGTTTTATTTAGTCATGAGCTCTATGGGAAGCCAAATGCACCACATGAACCGTGCAATGCTATCCCAAACTCTTGTGCAAGTAAATTGGCTATCTGGTGGTAAGCCAGTTGCACATTCCTGATGTTATTTTACTCAAATGAAAATTGAGTAATCTTTCTTTAAAACAAAGCATCATGCTCTACCTCTACAACAACTTTCCTCTTTGGATGATGTGACTTTTCAACTTCTTCCCCTTCTAACATGATAAGTATAGGCAAACTGAAAACCAAAGCAGCTTTTGGCTGAAGCCTATCTGTAAAAATCTGATAGAAATGTTGTTCTAGGACCAACAAGGATGTTGTTGCAGGAACATGGCCTACAGTTGGCAAAATCACAGTGAGCTCAGAATTCATGAGTTCAGTTCAAACATAACATGATGATTCAGAACATTTCTTTGCCACACGCAGTGAAATCTGTGCTGAGGATCTGGATGCTACCGCCGATGACATTATGACTTTTTACCCATTACTAAAACTATCTGCCATATCATTTACTTTTGAACACACTCTCCTGGAACTATAAATACCAAAACAATATGCTTGTCAAACTGAGACGCTTGATTGGCTGTTATCTGTAATAGCAGTAGAGACAAACTCTAGTCCAAGTGGGAGAGACAGAAACCAGTGGCGGAAAACAAAAGTAAATAGCTTGTTTTATTACAGTAAGAGTGTTTGTGTGGGTGGCGCTGGAAAAGGCAGATTTTTACAGCACATCCCATTAATGCACCAGAAAAAGAAACAGCGTTTCGTATCCAAACGGAGACAAAAGCCAGAGCAGAAAGACAAAAAGACCCAAAGCGTTGCAGAAATGTGATGCCAAAGAAAAATGGACCACTCAGGGTTTGCTTTATGCTTTGTGTTTCATTTAAGTACCACTTAAGTTTCTCCTACAAAAAGAAAAAGGAGACTATTCTTAACATAGATAAAGATTCATGTGAATAGCAGCTCAGATCATTTTGTCAAATGAGAATTGAACGAGGAATGTCTGAGTCCATATTGAAATATCTTAGAAACTTTATTTTGACAAATATAAGCATTTTTGAGATCTGTTGTGAAAGTCTAGAGGAGAAAAAAAGAGATTTTTGTCTCATTAGAAACATCTGAGATGCAGGAGAATGAAGGCAGTCTCTACTTGTTTATTGCAAGTGAAACAACTAAGATATTAATAAGATCTCATCTAAAATAAAATCAATCAAACAACTTGTTTTCAATTCTTCTGATTGCACAGCTTAAAATTTTCTTGTATCGCTTCTGAAACTCTACAAATTAGATTACCAAGGTCTTTTTCTCAGGAGAAAGTTGAAGACTTTAGAAAAATTCTCCATTTGATCTCTTGCCTGAAAAACATCTGTGATATAGAGATCTCCTTTGTGATTTTTCTAACTCATGGGTTTAGATGTTATCTAAAATAAAACCCATAAAACAACTTGTTTTCTCTTCTTTTGATTGCATAGCTTGACATTTTCTCAGATCTCTTCTGAAACTCTAGAGATTAGATTAAAGGATTAGTTCACTTTCAAATGAAAATTACCCCATGATTTACTCACCCTCAAGCCATCCTAGGAGTACATGACTTTCTTGTTTCTGACGAACACCATCGTAGAAGTATTAATAAATATCCTGACCCATCCAAGCTTTATAATGGCAGTAATGCATTACCAAAAGAGAATGAGCTGAAGAAAAGGTCTCCATCCACATCCATCCATCATAAACATATTCCACGTGGCTCCGGAGAGTTAATAAAGGCCTTCTGAAGCAAAGCGATGCGTTTGTGTAAAAAAATACCCATATTTAGGGTTAGGTTAGGTTACTTTATTAATACCTGCAGGTAAATTTGTTTTGCAGCATGATGAGTACAAAGGCATCTATATCACAAAGACAAAAAAACAAATAAACAAAAACAAGAACAAAATAAACAGTTACATGATACATGTGCAAAGGCTCCACCACGCAAGATTTGTAATATATACATAAAACCTGTACCTTCATATACAAATGCACATCCCTGCATATATGTATATATATACCTATACCTATATAAACATACATACCCAAATAAAAACCCTATTTATTATTTAACACTGTTAAAACAGCAGGAATAAAGCTGCTTTTATACCGCTTTGTTCTACATCTTGGGACTAAAAACCTCCTTCCAGAAGGAAGAAGCTGAAACTCACTGCGCAAAGGGTGGGAGTCATCATTTAAAATAGAGGCAGCCATCCTCTGTAACTGTCTAGTGTACCGGGATATTTAACAAGCTATGAAGTCAAATATCTAGCTTCCGCCAGACCGCCTTTTGGATTCTTCAGAAAAGTTACACTGTACGTCCTACGCCATCCCTATTCAACTTACGGAACTGACACGACACCAGTTCCGTTTTTTCCATAATTTGAATACGGAAGGCGGTCTGGCGGAAGCTACATATTTTACTTCATAACTTGTTAAATATGGATATTTTTTTTACACAAACGCATTGCTTCACTTCAGAAGGCCTTTATTAACCCCCCGATAGGGCTGGACGATTAATCGAAAAGTAACCGAAACCGAAATTCAGAACCTCTAACCGACGTAATTTTCCCATGTCGGTTATTTCGGTTTTTTAATCCTGTTAATACTTTCCCCTTAAAAACATTACCGCGTGTGTAGCCACATGACTCCGCCCCGTCCAGTCAGTGGGATAAAAGCAAAACACAGAGGTGAACGCCGGTTCAACACATAGTGATGGCGCGTGAGCGGTGAGCCTTGCGTCTTCACTAAACTTTGTCAGTTGTATTTGTTTTAAGGTTTGTACATTCAAGCGATTAGAGGATCAGATGTATTATTATTCCGAGGTATCGCGCTCGCGCAGCTGCATTGTGGCGCGAACACTCGGCTCATACAAACAGTAGCTGAGAAAAACGTGAAGATCGCGCGCACTGAGAGGAACGCAGAAACTAGTCAGCGCTGTCCAGTGATTTATCACTAAAGGAGCTTAGAAACTCAAAACGTCTTATAGCATATATTGCCTACTTAGTTTTGGAGTAACCATTTACAACCCACAGCTTCACAATAAACAGAGAGACGGTATGACTAATTCACACGCAATCACTTGTACTGGTACTGTGCTAATTTATCTTTATCTAATTTACAACAAGCAGAAATCTGTAAGAAATGTTATGAACCATAGATAAAATAACTGCTGATAGTGAGCTGTTATGTCAGATCACTCTTTAAATAGGAAAAAATATCCCACCTTTTAATGGTCAATCATATTTACAGTACAAACCTTGTCACTGAACTATGAGGGCAAAAAAAAAAAAAAAAAAACCAGAAACAAAATAATCGTTCATTAATCGTAATCGAGGTGAAATGTTCAATTAATCGAGGTTTTGATTTTAGGCCATAATCGTCCAGCCCTACCCCCCGAGCCATGTGGAATATGTTTATGATGGATAGATGTGGATGGAGACACTTTCTTCAGCTCATACTCGTTTGGTAGCGCATTACTGCCATTATGAAAGCTTGGATGCGTCAGGATATTTATTAATATTTCTCCGATTGTCTCAAGAAAGTCATATACACATAGGAATGCTTGAGGGTGAGTAAAGATTGGGGTAATTAACTAATCCTTAAAAATGTTCTGTCATGAAACTCTAGATAATGCAGGCTGATAGGTCTTTAACTAAATCTGCTTGCAATCACATCATTCTCTATAGGGCACAGCTGATTGGTTCCTGCTGTATCAGTAGCCAATGAGCTCACTGTTCAACCTTCAAATACATGGTCAGCATTTGCATAGCAGTGCAGCATGCTTTCAGAAACCCTCACCTTCCCCAGCTCCACCTGTATAAATCTGCTACAGGTAATTAATGTATGCTATACTACAGCAGCAGCAATTACCAGCAGCAGAAGCAATAACCACCACCACTACTAGCAATATCCACCAGCAGCAGAAATAACAGCAGCAGCAATATCCATCCGCAGCAGCAATAATAGCAGCAACAGCAGTAATAACAGCAGCAGCAGCAGCGATAATAGCAGCAACAGCAGTAATAACAGCAGCAGCAGCAGCGATAATAGCAGCAACAGCAGTAATAACAGCAGCAGCAGCAGCAGCGATAATAGCAGCAATAACCAGCAGCAGCAGTAATAACAGCATCAGCAGCAGCAATATCCACCAGCAGCAGCAATAACAGCAGCAGAAGCAGCAGCAATAACCAGCAGCAGCAGTAATAACAGCAGCAGCAGCAAAAACCAGCAGCAGTATCCACCAGCAGCAGCAGCAATAACAGCAGCAGCAGCAGCAGCAGCAATAACAGCAGCAGAAGCAGCAGCAATAACCAGCAGCAGCAGTAATAACAACAGCAGCAGCAAAAACCAGCAGCAGTATCCACCAGCAGCAGCAGCAATAACAGCAGCAGCAGCAGCAGCAGCAATAACAGCAGCAGAAGCAGCAGCAATAACCAGCAGCAGCAGTAATAACAACAGCAGCAGCAAAAACCAGCAGCAGTATCCACCAGCAGCAGCAGCAATAACAGCAGCAGCAGCAATATCCACCACCAGCAGCAATAACAGCAGCAGCAGCTATAACCAGCAGCAGTAATAACAGCAGCAGCAGCAGCAGCAATAACAAGTAGCAGCAGCAGTATCCACCAACAGCAGCAGCAATAACAGCAGCAGCAGCAATAACAGCAGCAGCAGCAATATCCACCACCAGCAGCAATAACAGCAGCAGCAGCTATAACCAGCAGCAGTAATAACAGCAGCAGCAGCAGCAGCAATAACAAGCAGCAGCAGCAGTATCCACCAACAGCAGCAGCAATAACAGCAGCAGCAGCGATAGCAGCAGCAATATCCACCAGCAGCAGCAGCAGTATCCACCAACAGCAGCAGCAATAACCAGCAGCAGCAGCAGCAGCAGCAGCAGTATCCACCAACAGCAGCAGCAATAACCAGCAGCAGCAGCAGCAATAACCAGCAGCAGCAGCAGCAATAACCAGCAGCAGCAGCAGAATCCACCAGCAGCAGCAGCAGAATCCACCAGCAGCAGCAGCAGTATCCACCAGCAGCAGCAGCAGTATCCACCAGCAGCAGCAGCAATAACCAGCAGCATCCACCAGCAGCAGCAGCAGTAATAACAGCAGCAGCAGCGATAACAGCAGCAGCAATATCCATCACCAGCAGCAATAACAGCAACAGCAGCAGTAATACCAAAGACTATAGAATAACACAAGACGAGTCACTCGTATTGTTTTGAATGGGAGAAAGTGTAACGCGCAATATGGCAGAATAAGTCCCGCCTTCTAAACAAGAGCCAAACGCCGACTGGTAAAGTCATCGCGTCACTTCAGCTGCTTTTAGAATCACCGGTTTCTATAGAAACAGTCAGACGCGCGCCTCCGAAGAGACGCGCATTTAGGTCTGCGCATGCGCATTAGCTTGATCCAGCCTGAAAAATACAGTTTTTTTGTCATGATTCGAGCGTTTAGAAACACAATTTATGAGCCGGTTGTTGTTAGATTTCATTGGTGATTTCAAATATGAAATTTAATCGTAAGGTTGGCGAACAGTTTTGGAGAATTTGATGTTTCCCCATTCAAAGAGATAGGAGCTGCATGATGCCCAGGACGCCCGAGAGGCGTTTCAAAGATGGCCGCCGAGTGAAATGACTTGTCTTAAAGGGACTTTGGTAATATCAGCAGCAGCAGCAATAACAGCAGCAGCAGAGATAACAGCAGCAGCAATAACAGCAGCAGCAGCGATAAGAGCAGCAACATCCACCACCAGCAGCAATAAAAGCAGCAGCAGATAATAGCAGCAGCAGCAATATCCACCAGCAGCAGCAATAACAGCAGCAGCAGCAATAACCAACAACAGCAGAAACTAGGAGAAACAACTGAGATAAAAAAGAAAAGTTGATATCACATAGGCTTGTCAGTTTTTGGGATTGACAATCGCATTTACTTACAGGTGTGAGTCTCTAAATTTCCCATTCACACAGCAACTTACAGCAGCATCTCGAATACTAGGGACTTTAAGCAACAGCTGCTGATGGAACAACAGGAAGTAAACTGTCAACTGCCGTAGCTAAAGAACGTAAAAATCACTGAGCAACAACAAAGAGGATGGCTTAATGGATCATTTAATCATTTGACGTAAAAAATAAATTACATTTACATAAAAGCAAGAGAATGGTTGCTTTTGGCATTTTTGCCTATTTTTCTATTTTTCTAGACAGTTATAGTAGAATGTCAAAAAGTAGCAGTTAAATTTGCGCATGCGCAACAGAACACCAGAAGGCCGTTACATCAGCAGCTGCTGCTTAAAGTCCCCACTGTCTGTATGAATGTGCAATGAGAGTCAAGCCTGTATGCTCTTACCAGTAACCATAGCGACAGTGACCAAAGTAATATCAAAGATGGCGACGTCCATAAAACGGAAAAGTCTTATCACTTTTGACACGACCAGGCTCAGTCCAATTGAGCAGCGAGCTGTGTGACAGACAACAAGTTGTCAAGTCTGGTTCCATTTACAGTGCAAATTTTCAGAGAATGTGGATGTGAGTCCTGAAAATCTACGGGTGTGCGTTTGGTTATAGAATGCGGTTGTCACTCCTGTAAATAACCGCACTGTGTGTGAACGCAACCATATTAAAGACTCAAATACAGGACTGACAACCGTAATCTGCTGCTGTGTGAACACGGCCATAGAGTTCGATTTGCTGTTGTATCTCGAATAACTAATCTCATCTGTGTTTTTGGGGAGTTTTGAAATCTCAGCAGCAGCTTGACATGGATTACGAAACAAAATGTTAATAATTCCTCTAGTCCTTCTGGTCTGTGGGGAGGAGAAATAATAAAAACGAGAATAATCATAAAAAAAAACACCCTTGTTGCAGCCATAAATTGTTGTGCCACATGCCTTTGTGCAAGTGCAAGCATGTCTTCGTTCTCCCTTGACAAAGCTTGTCAATCTCACGCCTCTGTGTCGGCGACTCGACTCTGACATGTCAAATGACATCAGTCTAAAGGAATGCTGTCACGGAGCCAGACACTGAACAAGAAAACAGAATTAAATATGCAAGCAAAACCACGGCCTGAGTGACAGCAGGAACTGTGACCGAACACTCGCCGCTCTCCCGGCGCTAACCATGAGGCGTCTTTAGAACCAAACATCTGGGTTTTATCTCCTCGGGGCTTTGAAAAGCTTTACAAGGTTTGATTATTGTGTGAGCACGATGCAACAACATTCAAAAAGCCTCTTTCTGGAAAAAGGCAAGCAAGCAAGCAAAACATCAATGCTGGCAGCATGTCACTGGGGTTTAAGGGAACACGACTTATTAAGTTGATGAGAACATTTTGATTGTTACGAGGCATTTTGACACTGTGCCTGCAGCGTAAGCGAGTCTTTTACGGCTCTGTTTTCCGTTTCAAAGAACAGTAATGTGGAAAATGTCCAATCTTCTCTGCCCTGCAGTCAGTCTTTGCGCTGCTTTTGGTGAGCAGTATTTTCAGCACCTTCTCGTCTATGGAGACCGCCTCGCTCTTAGTGCTGAAACAACCTTTCAGGCTTCTACAGATGGAGTCATGGGTTCAATGGTTAGCATGGTTCGCTTAGATTTGCCTTCCCCACTTATGCATCACGCGTTCTATGCTGGCGGCCTCATCGAATTTCTCTCATTATCTGTCTGCATGTGAATCTCCTAACAATGACAAAAATGGTGTGAGACAAACACGCTGTCTGTGAATGTCGTGTCAGCCAGTATCGAGTTCTCTTTCACGCTTGAACAAACATTAACACACAGAATTATGCCAAAATGCCAGTTTTGTGTAGTATCCTCATAAGAGCAGTCTTAAATGAATTTAATAACGTCTTAAATGAACTTAAAGAGTTGTGAGAAGATGAGATGCGCATCAGATCCATGTCGTGTTCAGCAGCGGCAGCTCTTAAAGTGACAGCAGCCTAATAAACCAGCTGCTGTGATGTCTGTTAATTAATTTTAATCGAAGAACAAAGGTAACAGAAAATTGTAGCTTTAATAAGGATTAATCTATATTTAATTTATAATTTATGCAGTGAAGACTGTAAAGTGTTTGATAACTTTATTCAATTTCTGTGTATTTCCTGTTAGACAGGTAAATATGATATTTATAATAATGGGTTTATGTGAAGATTGTTTTAGTTCACTTAAATTAAAAGTTGTTATTTTTTTAAAGCCTAGTAAATGTTGAAATTGATAGCTTTTAGTTTTACTGTAATGTTGAATGTCTATAATTAATGTTAAAAAAAAAAATATTTCATAGATTTCAAAAAATTGTTCTTTAAATGTAAGAATTTGAATTCCTGAAAAAACCATCATAAATAACCTCTTAATGTGCCAGTTTATGTGTAGGCAGTGCAAAAAGACAGCCTTCGAGGTTTTTTTAGTGCAAAATCTGCCATACAATCAGATTCATTTTATTCTTATTAAAACAATAAGATGTTCTTAAGAAAATATGAGAACTAAAGCGTTTTTCAAGAATTGCACATTCTTACGAACTTCTTAGAATTTATCTTAACAAATTTCGTAATTTTTTTAATTAATCTGTTTTTTAAACTACTGTGTGATTTTATTTCATGTGGTGATAGCTTTTTTCCATCCAAGTTGTGAATTTAAACTTTAATCTTAATATTGCAAAAAAAACTATCAAATTAAGCAGATTTTACATCACATGAATGTATATGCAAGTCACAGCATTTCACAGTTTTGAGAGGTGATTGCAGCCAATTATTCAGTCGCATGACTTGAGATAAAGTCTTGAGACTTTTTTGATGTGCATCTAGGAATTCAGCTGGTAAATGTGTTTACATAGTAGTTTATGCGCATAACTTCTTACAGAATTAAAAAGGTTTCCACCTCAACAGTTCATACGTTTTTTTTTGTTTGTTTCAGAATTTCAATATGTTTCCCACCAGCATTTCTTATTTGCAATATCCCAAAATGTGCATAAAAACGGTGAATGGAAAGTAAGCTAATGTAAAAATAGATATTTCACATATCAAACCTCAATGAAAAGCCAACATACAATATATATCAGTATATATATACAATATATATCATATATAAAATATATCAGTCAGACTTCATTATATGCATATGTGCAACATATAGAGTGAGATTATCAGCTGCGGGTTACATCTGGAGAGGATGCAAAGGAAACCCAACAAGTTTGGTCAGAAAAAGACTGCAGAGTTTCAAAACCCTGAATCTAAGCATGAACTTTGACCTTATTCTCACCCACCTGCTTCGGTTCTCACCCACCATCTCTGTGAAACACTGCTAAAACTGCCCACTGCTGCAGCGATCACAGTAATGAAATGGCAGAGAAGTGTGTGTGTGTGAGTGTGCCTGTAGAACCGTCTCCATATCTCTGTTCAGATGTGCCCATCATCTTAAAACAGCACTTGCTGCTCGGAGCGGTGCTGACTGAGAGAAAAAATGATGTCTGGAGGACAAATACGGCACGTAAATAATTAATCGCATCCCGTCTCTGTCACTCCTAGAATTCTCCTAGACTTGATCCGCTCTGCTTTATCTCCATGTCCCTTGATATAAAAAACACACATACCTGCAGTCGAAACACACACTGCATAGAGCAGAAAGCCCTCTCCTGATGGACTGTCATTCCAAACCTACGAGTGTACAATATAAAGAAGTTTAGTTCAATACAACCTTTCCTTTCCATCAATTTGACAACAACCAATATTTATTTATTGAATTATTTACTGCATTGCATGTACAAAGGAAGTCTCTGGGGCATTGCAACAAGAGCGTTAAAATATTGTTTCAAAAGTATGGCTCTACAAACTAATAAAACAGTACATCTTTCCCTCAAATCAAGAACGATACCACTAGACGGACTGGAT
Organism: Megalobrama amblycephala; assembly: GCF_018812025.1. NCBI lineage: Eukaryota > Metazoa > Chordata > Actinopteri > Cypriniformes > Xenocyprididae > Megalobrama > Megalobrama amblycephala. The sequence continues at coordinate 41,715,229 of NC_063056.1, forward strand.
ACTGCTTCGGGTATTTAAAGACCCCTTATTGTTAACAGAAATATCCACCCACAGGAATTAATGTCGATAACACGTAACCAGACATTCATCTAGACAAGTAGTCCCACCGCTAAAGGATGATTGAGACAACTAAACTGCTCAAATAATAAACACACAAAGTGATTCAACACAAATACAAGCTCCACGTTTCTACTTTGAATCCCTCTGGAATGCCTCATCATAGACTCCCATTGAGCATCACTGCGAATATAATTTTTGTTTGTTTTGACAATCTGAGGGATGAGTCAATATTTTATGCAACAGATGTTGTTCATTAAGCTTAAGTTGTTTTGCACATTCCATTAAGGGCCAGTTGCGGTATTGTGCACCGTGTATGATTGATCATTTATTTTGAAGATTAAAAAATGATGATATCAAGATTAGAATAAATAAACACACACACACAACTTATAAATTGCATGCAAAACTGATTGGGTTTTAAATTGTAGTACAAACCGAACTAGCAGTGGTCAGGAAACACTAGTCATGTGCTCTGCAATGCAATCTGAGGTTATGAACCAAATAAATAAAAAATCTGGGGTTAACCACACTGTAGTCTCTGCTGTCAGCACCCACATCCTAACATGTTCTACACTGCTTTAAAGCCAGGACCTTAAGATGCTGCCTACATAGGGAGCTCACCAGGTTTTGAAACCAAACCCATGTCTACAGCGGACACGATAGTTGAGACTGTCTGCTGCATCAAAGCTGCACATCAGGGACCAGAAACATCAAGTTGCCTTTGATTTCAGTCAGAAGTTTAAATACACAACAAATAAAATTCATACTAAAACCTATTTGTAAATAAAGAATAATTGAAAGAAAAAATGTCTGTGCAATATACAGCACAGGTTAACCCTAACCCTAACATCACAGTCTATGTCAAAAGAAGCATCGGCAGCTTTGTTTATTATAACGGGAGTGATTTAGTTGAGGAGTGTGGCATCACGCATCACGGCATGCCACCTGCGTCTAGTGTAGACATGGGCTGTGTTCAAAATCGCCCCCTGTACCCTATATAGGGGACAGCCATTTGTAGTGGTGTCCGAAACTATAGTGGATGTTATCGAGTGCACTTATTCAATCCCATAATACACTGCAATAACGAGTGTACAACTGATGTACGCTCAACAGCTAGAAAATACCCAAAATGCACTGTGACGGTCATGCCGAATGAATTCCCACGTTTCACCAGAAGATGGCGCCTACAGGTGAATCATCCATCCATCCATCCATTTTCCAAACCGCACGTCCAATGTGGGTACAGCGTAATATCATACAGGTATAAATCCCATATTTTTAAAAATTTATTTTTGGCGTTTTTGCCTTTTTTTTTTTATTATAGGACAGTATGTAGACAGGAAGCGAAGTTGCACGCCACCTGCGTCTAGTGTAGACATGGACTGTGTCCGAAATCACCCCCTATACACTTAAATAAGGCACTATTTGAGAGGGCAGCCATTTGTAGTGGTGTCCGAAACCATAGTGGACGTTATCGAGTGCACTCTTTCAATCCCATAATGCACTGCAATAACAAGTGTACAACTGATGTATGCTCAACGTCTAGAAAATACCCATAATGCACTGTAACGGTCGTGCCAAATTAATTCCCGCATTTCGCCAGAAGATGGCGCCCGCAGGTGAATCAATCATCCATCCATTTTCCAAACCGTACTAGTCCAATGTGGGTACAGTGTAATATCATACAGGTATAAATCCCTTTTTTTAAGATTTATTTTTGGCGTTTTTGCCTTTTTAATGATAGGACAGTATGTAGACAGGAAGCGAAGTTGGAGAGAGAGAGAGGAGGACGGGATCGGGAAAGGTCCATGAGCCGGGACTCAAACTCAAGCCGCCCAAAGCGTAACAGCGCTATATGTCGGTGCTGCCCACGAGGCTATCGGCACTGACATACATTCCTTTTTAATTGATTATTCAATTGTTTAATTAAGGTTTATACATGCTAGTTTCTATGACAGAGTTCAAGATAAATCTTTTCATTACTACTGGAGATGCCAGTTTGCTAAGTTTCAAATGATTATTACACGGCAAGCAAAACTACGGAAACGCGGAAGGGTGCACTCAGTGTCTGAATTCACTCACTCAAGTGGACTAATGTAGGGAATAGTGAATGAGGGTATAGGGGGCGATTTCAAGCACAGCTATGGTGTGACATGCAATACTTCATTATAAATTATTTTAAACAGTTTTTTTCTTGTCATTTTTAAAATACGTTAAGAGTTGCTGCAAGTGATAAAAATGGTAAAACATACAAAAGCATTTAAAAATAGACTCCTTTCCTTTTACATTCATAAAAATTTAAAACTACTGTCTTGAAAGCTAACAAATCATCCCAATACTTGTGCTCACGTTTTCTAAAAGCTGCATCAAATTCATCACAGAGCAACAGATCTGCTGTATCTCCTGCGGTGAGATCTGATCCCGTTCCTCCGCACATTGGGAAAAGAATCATCCGTTCAGCAGGCAACATGCTGAGAGACAGAGCGGCATGTTTCCTAAAATCTCCTAATCCCTTCAGTTTTGCCGAAACGGACGATTTCACGCTGTTTGCTAAACTCCAATGCAACAAATCAGGTGTCTGGTGAGGCACGCATGCAGGACTGCGATCCTCTGATGTCCCCGTGAGAAACCCCCGCTGTGAGCGCCAGACGGGGAGTCTATAAAACAAAACCGCAGACTTTATAACCAGACTGACTTCACTTACCAATAAACATGCTCTCCATGGTCATCACGGAGCGTCCCTGCGCACCGATGCCGTCAAGAGTGAATCCATGATTTCATCTGTACATGTGGGGAACTGCGACCACGAGGGCTGCTGCTAGTTTTCTCTCTCTATCTGTGAACTGAGATCTTCAGAAAAACTCTGTCTCCCTCTCGCACCTCTGTCCTCAGCTGTGTCTCAGAGCGAGGTGATCCTCTCCAGCTGTAATCTGACTCCTGGTGAATGAGCTCTCGCCGGCGTGCCGATATCAGCGTCTCTAGCGGGAGTCAAGCCGCGGCTGCTCATTTGTTCTGTCTGAGTGTTCCTCAGGCTCTACTCTCTCTCTCTCTCTCTCTCTTATCTCTCGCTCCCTCTTCCAGCACCTCCCAACTTCATATATCATGTTCTCTCTCACTCTCTCTTCAGTTATCTGGTGACGTCCTCAAATGTGATTCATAAAGTAAACAAGATTTTAATTTCTAGCTTACTGTATTAATTTATTTAGCAAGAAAATGTGAACGTTTGGTCTAACTGCAAAAGTCTTGATGCAGTGAGGGTGATTTAAATGGTTTAGGGTTCTCACTGTTGTGTTGCTAGATGGTTACTAGGATGTTCTATTACTAGGGTGTTCTGCAAGGTTGTTGCTAGGGTGCTCTAGGATGTTGTTAGGTGTTGTCGGTAGTTGCAGAAGTTGTTTACTGGCAAAAATGAAGTCTCACATCTCTGTGATCTTCTGCTCTCTAAATATGCCTCGGGTCACACCTTCAATGCAAGTCTCTTTTTGCTGGTTATCATCTGCTAGGGGAACAAAAGTCTAAACACTCAGTAAAGTAACAGCACACATATGATGCGTGAAAAATGTACGGCAAGTGTTATGTTGCAATGTTCAATAATTACAGTTAAGAGTTGGTTCAGATCACTATTCTTTTAAAGGTAATGTAAGACTTTTTATGTTAAAACACATTCTCATAACCCAGTTTAATAGTCATATGAACAATAAACTGTTTTAAACATTCTCATAACCCAGTTTATTGTTCATTGACTATTATTATTATGCCATTCATGAGTTTATCTCTCCCAGAAGTATAAAAATTGAGCTCGCAGATCTGTCAAGATTTTTCCTGCTCAACTAATAGAGAGTTTGGGGTGTGGCTACTGTAACAGGTGGAGAGTTTAAGGCATGGCTACTGTAGAAGGTGAAGAGCTTGGGGTGTGGCTACTGTAGCAGATGGAGAGTTTGGGGTGTGGTTACTGTAGCAGGTGAGGAGTTTGGGGCATGGCTACTGTAGCAGGTGGAGAGTTTGGGGTGTGGCTACTGTAGCAGATGGAGAGTTTGGGGTGTGGCTACTGTAGCAGGTGGAGAGTTTGGGGTGTGGCTACTGTAGCAGATGGAGAGTTTGGGGTGTGGCTACTGTAGCAGGTGGAGAGTTTGGGGTGTGGCTACTGTAGCAGATGGAGAGTTTGGGGTGTGGCTACTGTAGCAGGTGGAGAGTTTGGGGTGTGGCTACTGTAGCAGACAGAGAGTTTGGGGTGTGGTTACTGTAGCAGGTGGAGAGTTTGGGGTGTGGCTACTGTAACAGGTGGAGAGTTTAAGGCATGGCTACTGTAGAAGGTGAAGAGCTTGAGGTGTGGCTACTGTAGCAGATGGAGAGTTTGGGGTGTGGTTACTGTAGCAGGTGAGGAGTTTGGGGCATGGCTACTGTAGCAGGTGGAGAGTTTGGGGTGTGGCTACTGTAGCAGATGGAGAGTTTGGGGTGTGGCTACTGTAGCAGGTGGAGAGTTTGGGGTGTGGCTACTGTAGCAGATGGAGAGTTTGGGGTGTGGTTACTGTAGCAGGTGGAGAGTTTGGGGTGTGGCTACTGTAGCAGATGGAGAGTTTGGGGTGTGGCTACTGTAGCAGGTGGAGAGTTTGGGGTGTGGCTACTGTAGCAGACAGAGAGTTTGGGGTGTGGTTACTGTAGCAGGTGGAGAGTTTGGGGTGTGGCTACTGTAGCAGATGGAGAGTTTGGGGTGTGGTTACTGTAGCAGGTGGAGAGTTTGGGGTGTGGCTACTGTAGCAGATGGAGAGTTTGGGGTGTGGCTACTGTAGCAGGTGGAGAGTTTGGGGTGTGGCTACTGTAGCAGACAGAGAGTTTGGGGTGTGGTTACTGTAGCAGGTGGAGAGTTTGGGGTGTGGCTACTGTAGCAGGTGGAGAGTTTGGGGTGTGGCTACTGTAGCAGACAGAGAGTTTGGGGTGTGGTTACTGTAGCAGGTGAGGAGTTTGGGGCATGGCTACTGTAGCAGATGGAGAGTTTGGGGTGTGGCTACTGTAGCAGGTGGAGAGTTTGGGGTGTGGCTACTGTAGCAGGTGGAGAGTTTGGGGTGTGGCTACTGTAGCAGACAGAGAGTTTGGGGTGTGGTTACTGTAGCAGACAGAGAGTTTGGGGTGTGGTTACTGTAGCAGGTGGAGAGTTTGGGGTGTGGCTACTGTAGCAGACAGAGAGTTTGGGGTGTGGTTACTGTAGCAGGTGGAGAGTTTGGGGTGTGGCTACTGTAGCAGGTGGAGAGTTTGGGGTGTGGCTACTGTAGCAGACAGAGAGTTTGGGGTGTGGTTACTGTAGCAGACAGAGAGTTTGGGGTGTGGTTACTGTAGCAGGTGGAGAGTTTGGGGTGTGGCTACTGTAGCAGGTGGAGAGTTTGGGGTGTGGCTACTGTAGCAGACAGAGAGTTTGGGGTGTGGTTACTGTAGCAGGTGGAGAGTTTGGGGTGTGGCTACTGTAACAGGTGGAGAGTTTGGGGCATGGCTACTGTAGCAGGTGGAGAGTTTGGGGCATGGCTACTGTAACAGGCGGAGAGTTTGGGGTGTGGCTACCGTAACAGGCGGAGAGTTTGAGGCATGGCTACTGTAACAGGTGGAGAGTTTTGGGGGGTGGCTACAATAACAGATGGAGAGTTTGGGGTGTGGTAACTATAGCAGGCAGAGAGTTTTGGGTGTGGCTACTATAGCAGGCAGAGAGTTTGGGGTGTGGCTACTGTAGCAGATGGAGAGTTTGGGGTGTGGTTACTGTAGCAGGTGGAGAGTTTGGGGTGTGGTTACTGTAGCAGATGGAGAGTTTGGGGTGTGGTTACTGTAGCAGGTGAGGAGTTTGGGGTGTGGCTACTGTAGCAGGTGAAGAGTTTGGGGTGTGGCTACTATAGCAGATGGAGAGTTTGGGGTGTGGTTACTGTAACAGGCAGAGAGTTTGGGGCATGGCTACTGTAGCAGGTGGAGAGTTTGGGGTGTGGCTACTGTAGCAGATGGAGAGTTTGGGGTGTGGTTACTGTAGCAAGTGAAGAGTTTGGGGCGTGGCTACTGTAACAGGTGGAGAGATTGGGGCGTGGCTACTGTAGCAGGTGGAGAGTTTGGGGCATGGCTACCGTAACAGGTGGAGAGTTTGGGGCATGGCTACTGTAGCAGGTGGAGAGTTTGGGACGTGGCTACTGTAGCAGGTGGAGAGTTTGGGACGTGGCTACTATAGCAGGCAGGGAGTTTGGGGTGTGGCTACAGTAACAGGCGGAGAGTTTGGGGTGTGGCTACTGTAACAGGCGGAGAGTTTGGGGTGTGGCTACTGTAACAGGCAGAGAGTTTGGGGCGTGGCTACTGTAGCAGGTGGAGAGTTTGGGGTGTGGCTACTGTAGCAGGTGGAGAGTTTGGGGTGTGGCTAATGTAGCAGGGGGAGAGTTTGGGGCATGGCTACTGTAACAGGTGGAGAGTTTGGGGTGTGGCTACTGTAGCAGGTGGAGAGTTTGGGGTGTGGCTACTAAAGCAGGCAGAGAGTTTGAGGCATGGCTACTGTAGCAGGTGGAGAGTTTGGGGTGTGGCTACTAAAGCAGGCAGAGAGTTTGAGGCGTGGCTACTGTAGCAGGTGGAGAGTTTGGGTGTAGCTACTGTAGCAGGTGGAGAGTTTGGGGTGTGGCTACTAAAGCAGGCAGAGAGTTTGAGGCATGGCTACTGTAACAGGTGGAGAGTTTGGGGTGTGGCTACTGTAGCAGGTGGAGAGTTTGGGGTGTGGCTACTAAAGCAGGCAGAGAGTTTGAGGCATGGCTACTGTAGCAGGTGGAGAGTTTGGGGTGTGGCTAATGTAGCAGGGGGAGAGTTTGGGGCATGGCTACTGTTACAGGTGGAGAGTTTGGGGTGTGGCTACTGTAGCAGGCGGAGAGTTTGGGACGTGGCTACTAAAGCAGGCAGAGAGTTTGAGGCATGGCTACTGTAGCAGGTGGAGAGTTTGGGGTGTGGCTAATGTAGCAGGGGGAGAGTTTGGGGCGTTGCTACTGTAACAGGTGGAGAGTTTGGGGTGTGGTTACTGTAGCAGGGGGGGAGTTTGGGGTGTGGCTACTGTAACAAGTGGAGAGTTTGGGTGTGGTTACTGTAGCAAGTGGAGAGTTTGGGACGTGGCTATTGTAGCAGGCGGAGTTTGGGGCGTGGCTACTGCAGCTGGTGGAGAATTAGGGGCATGGCTGGGGCATGGCTAGGGCATGGCTACTGTATCAAGTGAGGAGTTTGTGGTGCGTCATGTCAAAAACTGTGCCCAGTGCAAATACATTGGATGAGTTTATTATAAGTGAGACGCTCACGTTCACTCTAGACTCAGTTGCTTACTCATGACACATGGCAACACATCTAAGAGAACCTTTTATTGAAAGTAACCTAATTTTACCTGTTGAGACATGCCTTCACAAGCACCTGTAAGAGCTGTGATTGTGATGTTTGAGTTGGAGGAGGCGCTACGTGTGAAAGGGGCATTTGCAAAATAGGCTTTATTTTTGTAATTCCGCTAGGTGCCACTAGTGTCCAAAATCTACATACTTCACATTTAAGTATTAGCAATTAATAATAGTGATGCTGTCCTTAAACACCACTAATAATGTTTTTGTCACTAATAAAGGTCATCACAATTAGCTTTAAATATGAACTATACATATATATGGTAGTACATTTAAATAAACAGGTAAAAACATGTAAATGTGTCTGTATGAGATCTTAGGAGAATATGTCATCACAGACACAAAAACACACGTACACTTGACCTTGATTCCCTCTTGGCTCTCTCTCAGATCTTTCCTTGATTGGTTCACTGTAATTCTATCTGAAGGTCAGGAGGAATTGACCGTTCGAAAGCCTCCCACACGTACTGCCTACAAATCAGAGGCTTTGCTAGCAAACAACAAAACAAACACGTATGCAGAGAAAAACAGATCACAACGCACTCTCATCCACTCACAGAGTTCGAGAGAGAGGAAAAACCAAACACTAACAAAAAAAAAAAAAGAGCAGCAACAAAACTCGTTGCTTCTACGGGCTGTGCATTACGCTCGCTACAGCTAGGAGACGGCAGATATTTTGCATCGTCGCACAGATGTTTTCAATTAATCCCGAATTCCCAATCGCTCCGGTGCCTCTCGTCCCGCCTCCAGCCCGCTGCGAGTAAATACATTTATTCCGTATCTATAGTCGCAGAGCCTCCACTCGTCCAGGCTGGCAAATGTGTTTTTTAACCTTGACTTGGAGGTGTCACTGCTGAGATAGAGCATTATTTGTCACCATGAATAGCATTTAACAGCAGCTGTGCCCAGAGGAGCCCATGGTGAACCACATGCAAAGAGCAGCACGGGAAACTTCATTAATCTCTCTGTCACTTTCATGACGCTTTTCATTAGTTACACCGCTATCTGATCAACTGGCCAGTTATGTGTGTTTCCAAAGCTCTAACCTGACGAGCGATGATCTGGGAAGAAGACGAAAGAGTGTGCGCTGTCCCACAATGCAACGTTCAACATAGGCAATGTTCATAGTATAATATTAGCTTAATGCTTACTGAATCCTGCAGTATATAAAGCATGTACTATTTTTTTAATAAATAAAAATAAATTAAATAATAAACTGCTTACTGAAGTATATAAAGTATTACTATTGTTTAATAAATAAAAATCAATTAAATAAATAAATAAATAAACAGCTTACTGAATCCTGCTCAGTATATACAGCATTTACTATAAAAAAAATATTATAATAATTAAAAAATAAACTGCTTACTGAATCCCACACTGTATATAAAAGCATTTACAATTTTTAATGAATAATAAATTTTTTTTTTAAATAAATAAAAACTGCTTACTGAATCCTACACAGTATATAAAGCACTACTATTGTTTAATAAATAAATACATGCAAATTAAATAAATAAACTGCTTACTGAATCATGGTCAGTATATACAGCATTTACTATAAAATAATTATAATAATTAAATAAAAAATAAATAAACTGCTTACTCAATCCCACAAAGTATTCACTATTTTTCTTAAAAAAAAAAAAAAAATTAATCAAATAAAAAACATATAAAATGCTTAATGAATCATGTACACTACAGTATATACAGCATATACAGCATTTATTATTTTTAATAAATAAACAATAAATGAACTAAAATTAAAATAAATAAACAAAATAATAAACTGCTCACTAAATCATGCACAGTATATAAAGCATTATTATGTTTAAAAATAAATTTAAATAAATAAATAAATAAACTACTTACTGAATCATGATCAGTATATACAGCATTTACTATAAATAATAATTATAATAATTAAATAAAGAAATAACAAACTGCTTACTGAATCCCGCAAAGTGTAAATGGTATTTACTATTTTTCTTAAAAAAATTAATCAATCAAATAAAAAACAAATAAAATGCTTAATGAATCCTGCACAGTATATACAGCATTTAGTATTTAAAACAAACAATAAATGAAAAGTAAAAATGATTATTTTGCATTTTTTGAGTCTTTTTATACAAACTGGTGTTATTTGGGAATCTTAATGTGAACTCTAAAATATATGATCTGAACTGCTATCCAAATTCATTTTATAGCTCTGTAGTCTTACTGTATTGACTCATTTGTTTCTATTCCTATTTATTCTAAGGAAACGTAGGAGAAACATGTTAGTACGTGAACTTTAACTGAGAAGTCTCATGAGCAATGAAAAAACAACACTGCAGCAAAACAATCCATCCTGATAACATCACTAACCCTTAGTTACTTTCCCTGCGAGGTGTAAACAAACACACAATAAAAAAAGGCCATTTTCGCATAATAATTCCATCAGCAGAAAAGGCCGCGGGTGAAGTGATTCTGCAGGAATAATACAGTGCCCTGTTTGTCACCCCGTCAGGACGTTAGTCTATATATTCTGACATAAGTGCACGCAAGCATATGCATTAAATGATTGTTGCTGGTTGTGACTGTGGGCTATAATGGTTGGCGTGAGGCTCGCCCGACGCCTACAGAAGCAGAGGTGAATGTGCCGTTCACATTTAAAGAAGACACACATGTAGACTATGAATAAAGAGAGCAGCTCCCATCAAACCCTCTTCACCGCTGCAGGATGATGATCAGCAGAGAGGAGAGATTACAGACCGTTCTGAACTTCACTTCAGTTCCTGGGTTTGTATTGAGGGAGCAAACAGGATGCAGAATTGCAATATTAGAATTTGAATGTAAGGAAAATTAATTTGATTCATTTAGACGAGAAACTAGAAAAGCAAAATTTGTCAAGAGAATCTTCAAATGCTAACTTGACAAAGGCTTGTTTGGAGGTTTTGGGGGAAAAAAGTTGAAAAAACCTTGAAGTTTTGAAGGTTTATAGACAGAGAATGATAGATAGATAGATAGATAGATAGATAGATAGATAGATAGATAGATAGATAGATAGATAGATAGATAGATAGATAGATAGATAGATAGATAGATAGATAGATAGATAGAACGATAGAGTGATAGAATAATAGAAGAACAAAAGGATAGAATGACTGACAGAAAATTGAATGACAGAATGTTAGATAGATAGATAGATAGATAGATAGACGTTCTTCTATCGTTCTATCACTCTATCGTTCTATCATTCTATCAACGATAGAACATTCTATTGATCAATAGAACAATAGAACAATAGAAAGATAGATAGATAGATAGATAGATAGATAGATGCTCTTCTATCGTTCTATCACTCTATCATTCTAATATTATATATACGATAGATAGATTGATAGATAGAATGATAGATAGAACGAATGAATGATAGAACGATAGATAGATAGACAGATGTTCTTCTATCGTTCTATTACTATCGTTCTATCAATCTATATACGATAGATAGAACAATAGATAGATGGACGGACAAATGTTCTTCTATCGTTCTATCATTCTATCAATGATAGATAGAATGATAGACAGAATGAAAGATAGATAGATAGATAGATAGATAGATAGATAGATAAACGGATGGACGTTCTTCTATCGTTCTATCACTCTATCATTCTATCAATGATAGACAGAATGATAGAACAATAGAACAATAGAACGATAGATAGATGCTCTTCTAATGTTCTATCACTCTATCATTCTAATATTATATATACGATAGATAGATTGATAGATAGAATGATAGATAGAACGAACAAACGAATGAACGATAGATAGATAGACAGATGTTCTTCTATCGTTCTATCACTATTGTTCTATTAATCTATATACGATAGATAGAACAATAGATAGACAGACGGATGGACAGATGTTCTTCTATCGTTCTATCGTTCCATCACTCTATCGTTCTATCAGTCTATCAACGATAGATAGAATGATAGACAGAACGATAGATAGATAGATAGATAGATAGATAGATGGACGTTTTTCTATCATTCTATCACTCTATCATTCTATCAATGATAGACAGAATGATAGAAGGATAGATAGATAGATAGATAGATAGATAGATAGATAGATAGATAGATAAATAGATGCTCTTCTATCATTCTATCACTCTATCATTCTAATATTATATATACGATAGATAGATTGATAGATAGAATGATAGAACGAACGAACGAACGAACGAACGATAGAACGATAGATAGATAAACAGACGTTCTTCTATCGTTCTATCACTATTGTTCTATCAATCTATATATGATAGATAAAACGATAGATAGACGGACAGACAGATGCTCTTCTATCGTTCCATCACTCTATTGTTCTATCATTCTATCAACAATAGATAGAATGATAGACAGAACGTTAGATAGATCGATAGATAGATAGATAGATAGATAGATAGATAGATAGATAGATAGATAGATAGAAGGACATCCGCCTGTCCATCCATCTGTCTATTTAGATAGATAGATATATAGATAGATAGATATGTTGTAGATAGATAGAACGATAGAACAATCGAACTATTGAATGATCTATCTATCTATCTGTCGTTCTATCTAATGTTCTATCTATAATTCTGACAGACAGACAGACAGACAGACAGACAGATAGATAGATAGATAGATAGATAGATAGATAGATAGATAGATAGATAGATAGATAGATAGATAGATAGATAAACGGATGGACGTTCTTCTATCGTTCTATCACTCTATCATTCTAATATTATATATACGATAGATAGATTGATAGAATGATAGATAGAACAAACAAACGAACGCACGATAGATAGATAGACAGATGTTCTTCTATCGTTCTATCACTATTGTTCTATCAATCTATATACGATAGATAGAACAATAGATAGACAGACGGATGGACAGATGTTCTTCTATCGTTCTATCGTTCCATCACTCTATCGTTCTATCAGTCTATCAACGATAGATAGAACGATAGACAGAACGATAGATAGATAGATAGATAGAACAATAGATAGATAGATAGATAGATAGATAGATAGATAGATAGATAGATAGATAGATAGATGGACGTTTTTCTATCATTCTATCACTCTATCATTCTAATATTATATATACGATAGATAGATTGATAGATAGAATGATAGATAGAACGAACAAACGAATGAACGATAGATAGATAGACAGATGTTCTTCTATCGTTCTATCACTATTGTTCTATTAATCTATATACGATAGATAGAACAATAGATAGACAGACGGATGGACAGATGTTCTTCTATCGTTCTATCGTTCCATCACTCTATCGTTCTATCAGTCTATCAACGATAGATAGAATGATAGACAGAACGATAGATAGATAGATAGATAGATAGATAGATAGACGTTTTTCTATCATTCTATCACTCTATCATTCTATCAATGATAGACAGAATGATAGAAGGATAGATAGATAGATAGATAGATAGATAGATAGATAAATAGATGCTCTTCTATCATTCTATCACTCTATCATTCTAATATTATATATACGATAGATAGATTGATAGATAGAATGATAGAACGAACGAACGATAGAACGATAGATAGATAAACAGACGTTCTTCTATCGTTCTATCACTATTGTTCTATCAATCTATATATGATAGATAAAACGATAGATAGACGGACAGACAGATGCTCTTCTATCGTTCCATCACTCTATTGTTCTATCATTCTATCAACAATAGATAGAATGATAGACAGAACGTTAGATAGATCGATAGATAGATAGATAGATAGATAGATAGATAGAAGGACATCCGCCTGTCCATCCATCTGTCTATTTAGATAGATAGATATATAGATAGATAGATATGTTGTAGATAGATAGAACGATAGAACAATCGAACTATTGAATGATCTATCTATCTATCTGTCGTTCTATCTAATGTTCTATCTATCATTCTGACAGACAGACAGACAGACAGATAGATAGATAGATAGATAGATAGATAGATAGATAGATAGATAGATAGATAGATAGATAGATAGATAGATGGACGTTCTTCTATCGTTCTATCACTCTATCATTCTAATATTATATATACGATAGATAGATTGATAGATAGAATGATAGATAGAACGAACAAACGAACGCACGATAGATAGATAGACAGATGTTCTTCTATCGTTCTATCACTATTGTTCTATCAATCTATATACGATAGATAGAACAATAGATAGACAGACGGATGGACAGATGTTCTTCTATCGTTCTATCGTTCCATCACTCTATCGTTCTATCAGTCTATCAACGATAGATAGAATGATAGACAGAACGATAGATAGATAGATAGATAGATAGATAGATAGATAGATAGATAGATAGATAGATAGATAGATTAATGCTCAAAGAGCCTAATACACTGGTAACAGTAAACTCACTGGAGCACAGAGCCTCTCATGCATTGACAATCTTGTGATAACGACGTATTCTTGTGTTGGCCCTTGTATTCACAAGTCCAAGTATTCCCATAAATTGATTTTATTAAAAGCACATTTTCAGTGAGGTAACTGTACAGTGATACGGATCACGTTTCTGTCTGCATCACCTGCTCACTTCACTCGCACAGAGCAGATATTAAACACGCTCTAGCGAACGCCGTCCTCCCAGAGCTGTTACTCTCTCATGCCGTTCTTTTTTAATAAGATTTTGCTGCATGCAAATAGGTAGAGCTGTGAGAAAACAAGGACGTTATTTATTAGGGCTCAGAGAAGCGTTTCATATCATCGGGGCTCAAAGTAGCATTTGCGCTTTAAACAGCAGTCGCACGGAAGATCTTACCAGAGTGCTAAATACTAAAAGTGTCTCAACATCTCACATCTGCAGATCACTGACATTTAACCAAATGTGCTGAATCCAATCAAACCACAGCAGCAAAACACAAAATGTGACCCTAAACAACTAAAAAGTATATAAAAAAAAAAAGTATTAAAATTTGGGATGTAACTCATCCTGCACTCGTTTACTATGAAAAACAGACGGAGACTTCAAATTGTGTACTTGTTTAAAGTCCCCTTTGTGGTGAAAATCAAGTTTTTATGTGGTAACATGGTTTGTAACATTAGCATTAACATTATTAGCAGTTTGATAACGTAGTCAAGCAAAAGGCTGATCACATTAATTACTGTTATGTGTCTGATGTCGTAAAAAGCGATAACATTGTGCAGCGTTTACCTCAGTAAGTTGACCGAGTGGATCTCTGAGCTGGTGTGAGTGAGTGGAGGCGGGGCTAATTTACATATTCATGGTTCCATGCATACTAAATGAGGCAAGGGTGTAGAGTTACATTCATGCTATTTTAAGGCATGAAGACATTTTTCTTCACAGGAAAAAATGTTTAAATATGTCATTTTGGTGATCAAAGGTGAGTTTTAAAGAATAAAATTATAGACTACAGGGGGACTTTAAGAGAGCTTTTACTTTTATAAACTAAAAATGTGAGGAAAAAGAACTTTGCGACCAAATGCACCAGCCAAACCGAAGCTTTAAAGGGGTTATGAATTGAGAAATAAAATTTTCCTTGATGTTTTGAGGTTATTGTACTATAAAAATATCCAAAGTTTCAGAACTCAAAAAACTTTCTTGTTAGTCTAAAAACAGCTTATACTGAAACCAAGGATTTTGTCACATTATTGTGTCATAGCAAGACAAAAGACCGCCTCTGCAGAAGATGATCGACGCCCACTTCGACATCATTGCCTCTTTAGCCCCGCCCACCGATTCATGCATGTCATGTACAGTAGCAGTAAATATGAGACAGACACAAACACAGGATTACTCCAACATTCTTCTTTTTTTTTAAGAATGCATGGATGAACTTTATTTTTAACAAAGTTCCATAAGTTATCCTGTCAATTATAGCTGTGGTAACTCAAAGTACTTAAACTTTATTTGCCACAACAAAGACTCATAAAGCATATGTAATATGCATTTGGCAAATGTTTCAACTAACGAGATAAACACCTTCTGAAGCGTTTCAACACTTATATAATATAATAAAATACAATTCAACCTCACAAATACATAAGGAATAAATATAAATAAAGATAATTAATTACCTCGCTATTCTTTGGTATTTGAGGTTCTGATTCGGGATCAGTCTCTGGCTCAAATATGTATGGCGAACATCTGAATTTTTCAAAACAATTCCACACGTGTAATGGAGAGGATGCTAAAATTATTTTAATATGCAAAACTGTTACCCAATCATAGCAGTGGGCGTTTACTTCTAAGTCTTGAATGCGGCACATCAAAATGGAGTGTTTCAAAAAGATGTTCAAAAACAGGACAGAAAGTAGCTTATTACTTCTAAATTAGGATGCTTTTTGGTGTCAAAATCTTGCTAACACTATTAGTGGACCTCAAAGGACATTAAAACATTGCATGACCCCTTTAAATATTTACAGTTGTCTTTTCTTTACACAACTAATCACAAACTGTTTGTCAGCGACTTGTTGGACAGACTTAAAAACAGTTTTAAAAAAAGAGATTTGGCATTATGGTGCAAGTCTTATAGTGTGCAGCTGAATGTACATTGACTTGAGCCCTATCTAGGGAGCAGAATAAAAAGGGCAATTACCTTAGCAACCATTTGGAACACCCTAGCAACCACATTATTAACCAAACCCAAAACTCTTTATCATCGACTTCTATACAGAAAGGCACCACTCACATTCTTCAGAAAATGTTAAATTTTGTTATGTAAACTAAATGAACTAAATTTATTATAAACAATGATAAATGATACATTTTATACAGCGAAATGGTAAATAACATGCTGAACATCAGTAATAAGTGAGTGAGTTGGTTTTAATTCGAATTATAACTGGCCCGTCACCCATTACGCAAGAACACACCATTTCCTTTCATGGAGAAGTCTCGAGATGGGAGGAAAAAGATGAATGCAGCCAAACTCCACAGAACCGTTTCCCAGCTGAACAGCTGATAATTAAACTCTTATGTGGGCCTGACATCATCTCCACTCCAGCATGTTCAACTCACGGACTACACCAGATGTCAAACAGGAAGAAATAAGCGCCTGCGGCAATAGTGCGGGCTAATGTAAAGATATCTCAGGAGAAGTGCTGTGAATTATCAGTGGAAGATCTGCGGTTCAGGTCTGAACTTTTACACAACCACTTAGTTTTGGCACATGTCCTGTGAGTAAAGGAAAGAAGTAATGGCGTTCACACAGAATGTGTTGTGTTAAAAACAGCAAGATGGACTGCAACGGACAAATGATCACATGCAGCACAAAATGAACAAGAACACACTGTTTGTGGAGTCATTTATCAGATGCTTTTACTCAAAGTGACTTACAGTGCACTTACAGGACAATCGCTGGGGTTAACAAGAGGTTAAGTGACTCGCTCAAGGGCTCAATAGTGATGGTTCATAGATCAGCTCTTAGGCTGTGTTCAGACTTGGCAGGTTTGGTTCGATTAAAGCGAACTCTGGTGCAACTGCTCTGTTAGTCCATCTGAACCCTGGTGCACTGCGCACCGAACAAGTGAACAAACTCCAAACAAACCGACTCTGCTGCAGTTTGACTGAAATATGAACGCAACACGGACCAAAGACATCAACAAACCAAAAACAGGATGTGATGTCACAAGGTGTGACCTTGAAAAGAACAGAATGCTCAAGCATACCTGTTTTCTTTCTTGTCATGGGAGCTACGTTGCCCATCAGAATTCAGTACAAACTGTGTTTCCTTGCAGCAGATCTTCGCTTGTGTGTGTGACGAAGTACAAACCCGATTCCAAAAAAGTTGAGACACTGTACAAATTGTGAATAAAAAGGAATGCAATAATTTACAAATCTCATAAACTTATATTTTATTCACAATAGAATATAGATAACATATCAAATGTTGAAAGTGAGACATTTTGAAATGTCATGCCAAATATTGGCTCATTTTGGATTTCATGAGAGCTACACATTCCAAAAAAGTTGGGACAGGTAGCAATAAGAGGCCGGAAAAGTTAAATGTACATATAAGGAACAGCTGGAGGACCAATTTGCAACTTATTAGGTCAATTGGCAACATGATTGGGTATAAAAAGAGCCTCTCAGAGTGGCAGTGTCTCTCAGAAGTCAAGATGGGCAGAGGATCACCAATTCCCCCAATGCTGCGGCGAAAAATAGTGGAGCAATATCAGAAAGGAGTTTCTCAGAGAAAAATTGCAAAGAGTTTGAAGTTATCATCATCTACAGTGCATATCATCCAAAGATTCAGAGAATCTGGAACAATCTCTGTGCGTAAGGGTTAAGGCCGGACAAACATGGATGCCCGTGATCTTCGGGCCCTTAGACGGCACTGCATCACATACAGGAATGCTACTGTAATGGAAATCACAACATGGGCTCAGGAATACTTCCAGAAAACATTGTCGGTGAACACAATCCACCGTGCCATTCGCCGTTGCCGGCTAAAACTCTATAGGTCAAAAAAGAAGCCATATCTAAACATGATCCAGAAGCGCAGGCGTTTTCTCTGGGCCAAGGCTCATTTAAAATGGACTGTGGCAAAGTGGAAAACTGTTCTGTGGTCAGACGAATCAAAATTTGAAGTTCTTTTTGGAAAACTGGGACACCATGTCATCCGGACTAAAGAGGACAAGGACAACCCAAGTTGTTATCAGCACTCAGTTCAGAAGCCTGCATCTCTGATGGTATGGGGTTGCATGAGTGCGTGTGGCATGGGCAGCTTACACATCTGGAAAGGCACCATCAATGCTGAAAGGTATATCCAAGTTCTAGAACAACATATGCTCCCATCCAGATGTCGTCTCTTTCAGGGAAGACCTTGCATTTTCCAACATGACAATGCCAGACCACATACTGCATCAATTACAACATCATGGCTGGGTAGAAGAAGGATCCGGGTACTGAAATGGCCAGCCTGCAGTCCAGATCTTTCACCCATAGAAAACATTTGGCGCATCATAAAGAGGAAGATGCGACAAAGAAGACCTAAGACAGTTGAGCAACTAGAAGCCTGTATTAGACAAGAATGGGACAACATTCCTATTCCTAAACTTGAGCAACTTGTCTCCTCAGTCCCCAGACGTTTGCAGACTGTTATAAAAAGAAGAGGGGATGCCACACAGTGGTAAACATGGCCTTGTCCCAACTTTGTTGAGATGTGTTGATGCCATGAAATTTAAAATCAACTTATTTTTCCCTTAAAATGATACATTTTCTCAGTTTAAACATTTGATATGTCATCTATGTTGTATTCTGAATAAAATATTGAAATTTGAAACTTCCACATCATTGCATTCTGTTTTTATTCACAATTTGTACAGTGTCCCAACTTTTTTGGAATCGGGTTTGTAATTCCTGCCTCTGTTTTGACTCCTTTACACATTTTATAAGCTCTTCATGAGTTCTCAGATGATAGAAATACTATCATATCACACACAACGAGCGCATTTAGCCCATAACACTGCATTGTTTTAGAATTTTAGTGAGATCCATCGCAAAATATACATCTGAAATGACTTTTTTTGGTTTGTTTTGTATCTTTAGGTTTGGTGTTAAAAATGCAAGGGATGCAAAGCTAACAAAGACTACATGTATCATTTTCTGCAGGGCTTGAAATGCCAAATTCGGGTGTATTTTACACTTTGGCCGGTTGAATTTCATATATAAAAGACTATACATTCTTAAAGGCATCTGAAATAATAAACTAAGTGCAATTTAAGTGTTAAAAATAGACTTTTCAGTACATATCAATACTGAATTTTTTCACATGAATATTATTGGTGTTACAGGGCTTGAATTTCTGTGTGGGATTGGGCGTATTGGGCATAATTTTACTCATTCCAACAGATGTTGTGATCACACATAAAGCCTCCTCTCAGTAGTAAATGGAGTTCTTTTTCGCTGTTTATTGCGCTTAAAAAAGTAAAATACACACAAAATAATGTCGAAATGCCGGTCTTGTCGAGCATTCACGTAAACACAGTCAGTTATGTTTAAGTGAATGTAAACAGTTGAGAAAGAAAACGCATGTGTAACAGTATAATGGATCCGTGCATCAGGTCTTAAAGTGACAGCAGCCTAATTATGAGATAATATTAAAAATATATATATGGCAGTCTTCCCCATGGTATTGATGTCAAAAATGTGGCCAGTGAAAATGTTGCATGGCTAGTACCTTTGGAAAACCACTAGACACACTGGCTGGTGAGCAAAAAAGTTAATGTCAAGTTTTGATCTGGACCAAAAGAACCAAGAGACCCAAGTGTGAACACCCTTAATGCAAAACCTACACCCTTTTATTTACCAGCCCAGTGCTTTTACAGTTATATGTAGGCCATTCATCTAAATTCTGCTTTTTTACCCCCAAAATGAGTGCAGTAACTGCAGAAAAAGTCTTTAGATCCCATCTGAGCCTAATTTGGAGCGCTCTACATAGGCTGCTACACTATGCATCATATAACTAACACTTGGGACACTCAACTCACAAACACTTTCATTAGTTTGTGATATTCTAAAAATACAACACATCGATTCATCCTAAGATGGCAGAAACATGAGAGGTGCTGCAATACAAAGTTTGTAAGAATACAGGCTAGAATATAGAGATGAAAGAAGGAAATAGGAACGCAGAGAAGGATTTGTGCATCAACAGGATTTAGTCAAATGCTCACAGAAAAAATGAGTCTTTAAACATTTCTTGAAAGCATAAGCATAATACACAGCACATTTCTCTCAAAAAGCAAACAAACATGATCTTTTATGACTCACTGACTGAATCAAATTATTTTTATCAGAATGAATATAAATCAGTTTATATACTATCTTGGATGGATACATTTCTAAATGCCACTGAATTTGGTTTAAAAACATGCTTATCCATTTGACTCAATGGACTGAATAAAACAATTCTCAACTTTTCAGAATGGATATAAATCAATATTTTGCTCACATTATGTACTATCTTACATGGATTTTTTACAATTGCATTTGAATTTCACCAAAAAAGGCATCTTATAATCATGCTTTTGTAAAATAACATTACCTTTCAAAGGATCCTAATGCAGGAATATGGTTATTTATTTTCAACAATGTGAATGTCCAGTTGAGCTTTATTTATTTGTATTCGGTACATTTCACTGTGGATTCTTTGGTAAATCAATCGCATTTTGGCGCAAACAGACTTTTACGATATGGACTCGACAGTAATGCAACAACATGTCAGTAACTGTGTTCATTCTAATGCCTGATCTGATATTAATGATTCATGTACAGTCAGATGATCTTTGTCTGTGTGTCAGTAAATCAAACCAGTGACTAAACGCTCAACTTCACCTTGTTTCTCTTAGTAAGATGAAAATATTCTGTTATTTAAATGTGATTAAATTATATATAGAAAGCGATCAAAGAACGCTCCCTTTACAATCGCTGGAGCTGTCAATCAAACAGCGCGAGTTTATCAGTGACTGAGTTCTGAAATCTCTTAGTTACATCACATTTGCACTGTTAGTTATGATGAAAGCATTCGTTAATGTGCAGAAATTGACAAGATCACTGCTTTCATGATCTCAACAACATGTGTGTGATCGACTACAATGTTCATCACTGCAACCTTTCATGCCATGATCTAAATATAAGTTTAATGCTATAATCAACACTTTTCAAGATTAGTTAACCTTGAGAGCTGTAATAGTAAAATAGTGCTAAAAGTTTTCAAGAGAGTAATACTGAGCTAATTCATATGCAAAGATGTCAGCCAATCACAGCAGTGGGTGTTTACACTGAAGCCTCACAGCAGACACGCCCCTTAAAACACAGCGTTCAAATCAGAGGGTAGGAAAAATTCCTTTTATTTCTAATTTATGACCATTTTTGATGTAAAAAGCATACTAACATTATAAGTGCACCCCAGGAAACATTATAAAACAATAAAACAACGCAGTTCATGACCACTTTAAGAGCCCTATACAGAACTCCATTGAACCTTTTTTCTGAGAGTGTATATATAGGCAGTTTATAAGTTTTTGTTCAAAGCCCAAGCACAATAGTGCCAATTTCTGTATTGTTCTAACTGACAGTAGGACGGCAACAGAATAAATGGCTCTAAAGTTAACCAAAATAAACAATGAGTGCTGACAGAGATCAATATCCAGCATCTCACTGTTTTAATCATCAGCGCAGACAGTAACGCAGAACGAATTGGAAACTAATGTAATAAATCCAATCATCTCAATCGGTTCCGAACGCCATCAGGCTCTTGTTTCTCTCTTTCCATATTTATAACCCACAGCTGTCTCACTCCCATCAGTTTAGCCAATCGGCCGTTAATTGGGGGTTTGGCACCAAGTGAGTTTTTGTAAACATGAATCAGCAGTGCCACGCGGTGAAGGATCGGAAAGTACAGATGAAGCCGATCTCGGCGGTGGAGGCCATCGATTTCTGCCAGAGCTTCTTAAGCCTTCAGCACGGCGGGTCAATATGGATTTGATATACGCGAGTTTAAAACGAGCTGAAAACATACACCCCGCGTACCGCAGGCAGCAGAGTCAGCAGAGACAAAATTAAAATGACAAAGGTGGCTTTGGGATGCAGATATCGACTGGAGAGTCGGGACAATGTTGGGCGAGTTTGTCTCACTGATAATGTCTGTGCCAGAGGAAATAACACGGCCGTGCGAAACTCCTACAGGGAGCAAAACATTGTCTGTAATCACATTTCCTGGGAGTGAGAGCGAGAGAGAGAGGGAAGATGCCTCCGTGAGAGGGATTAATTGAATCCTGTGGATACACACGGATGGGGGTGAGCATGAACCACACAGAGCTTTAGACGGGACGCATACACACTATTGTAAAGAGACCAAGTGCTCAACACACTGCCAAGTGATTCCTTCTGATTAGTCTTAAGACGCCAACCTCTTCAAACTTCAATTTATGGGCAAGTTCATTGCACACACGCTGTTTAGTAGGTGATCATCGACAGGCCTGGTTGAGCAGCGTGGGCCTGATATTGAGCTTTCTAATGGATTTATGCACTCGCTCAGCATTTCACTCCATTAACATCATCATCACAGTCTGAACTGTGTTTATTCCCAGAGCTGGACCATACAGCTCAAACATATCTTGATATTTTAAGTCTACTGACTATATTCAATACATGATGGTTATATGAACACTCTTGGAACGAAGCTCAGCCAATCAAATTTGAGGAGTGGAACTGATGTATAATAATAGTTTATCACATTGTATTAACAACTTAAATTGACGGCTAATAAAATGATTTGTTTGAAAGATTTCAAACAAACAGTCATTGCTTGCAAAGCCCAATCAAAACATTCAAAATCAAAGCCATTTTTATGCACCAAAATAAGTTTGGGATCGCTTTGTTTTTGTTTTGCACAAAAGAAATTGATGCTTTTATTCAGCAAAGATGCATTAAATTGATCAAGCATGACAGTAAAGACATTTATAATGTTACAAAAGCTTTCAATTTCAAATAAATGCACTTCCTATTCATCTAAGAGTTCTGAAAAAGAGCCTTTATCACAGTTTTCACAAAATATTGAGCAGTAAAATGATCTTCAACATAATAAATAATATTATGACTGTTATGATAAAAATCACAAATGTTTCTTGAGCAGCAAATCATCATCATATTAGAATGATTTCTGAAGGATCATGTGACACTGAAGACTGGAGTAATGATGCTGAAAATTCAGCTTTGATCACAGGAATAAATTACACTTTACTTTATATTCACATAAAACAGCTAATTAAAATAATTCACAATATTACTGTATTTTTTTATTTTAAAAAATGCAGCATTGGTGAGCTTAAGAATCTTTTAAAAACATAAATCTTACTGATCCGGTGGTGTATTTTAACTTAAACATTTTAAACAATGTTTCTGAGTGATGACGCATGACAAATCATAACATTTTTAGTCAATTTATTGAAACAGTTTCAGAACTGAAACTTCCTTCTAGGGCTGCACAATGATTAATCGCGATTAATCGTTTGCAAAATAAAAGTCTGTGTTACGTAATATATGAGTGTGTTCTGTGTATAATAATTATGTATATATAAATACAAGCACATGTATATATTTAAGAAAAAAATTATATTTATATATAAAATATTTATATGTAATATAAAATATATATAAATATGTATATTTATTTATACATGTATATATTTCTTAAATTTATACATGTATATATTTCTTAAATTTATACATGTATGTGCATGTATTTATATATACATAATTATTATACACGCATATATTACGTAACACAGACTTTTATTTTGTAAACGATTAATCGCGATTAATCATCGTGCAGCCCTACTTCCTTCTTAGTGCAATAAAAGCTTTTATTGACACCAGACCCAGTGAACGACTCGTCCCAGAATGTGCCTATAGGTGAAACTCCGCCTCCACAGAAGAAATCAACGCCTACTTCATCATTGTAACGTTAGCCCCGCCCACTGGCGTGTGAGTGAGATGAGAAGGAGAGAAGAGCGATACAGGACTAAAATAACATTACCTTTCAAAGGATCCTAATGCAGGAATATGGTTATTTATTTTCAGTTGAGCTTTATTTATTTGTATTCGGTACATTTCACTGTGGATTCTTTGGTAAATCAATCGCATTTCGGTGCAAGCAGACTTTTACGACAGTAATGCAACAACATGTCAGTAACTGTGTTCATTCTAATGCCTGATCTGATATTAATGATTCATGTACAGTCAGATGATCTTTGTCTGTGTGTCAGTAAATCAAACCAGTGACTAAACGCTCAACTTCACCTTGTTTCTCTTAGTAAGATGAAAATAATCTGTTATTTAAATGAGATTAAATTATATATAGAAAGCGATCAAAGAACGCTCCCTTTACAATCGCTGGAGCTGTCAATCAAAAAAGAGCAAGTTTATCAGTGACTGAGTTCTGAAATCTCTTACATCGCGTTTGCACTGTTAGTTATGATGAAAGCATACAGAAATTGACGAGATCACTGCTTTCATGATCTCAACAACATGTCTGTGATCGGCTACAATGTTCATCACTGCAACCTTTCATGCCACAATCTAAATATAATGCCACAGATCTACATGTAATGCTATAATCAACACTTTTCACGATTAGTTAACCTTGAGAGCTGTAATAGTAAAAACCTGCTAAAAGTTTTTAAGAGTGAAATGCTTAGCTATTTCATATGCAAAGATGTCAGCCAATCACAGCAGTGGGCGTTTACACTGAAGTCTCACAGCAGACACGCCCCTTAAAACAGAGCGTTCAAATCAGAGGGATAAAATCAGGGTAGGAAAAATGCCTTTTATTTCTAAATTATGACCATGTTTAATGTAAAGCATACTAACATTATAAGTGCACACCAGAAAACATTATAAAACAGTGCAGTTCATGACCCCTTTAAATCAGATATGCTATTTTCTTAACACAAGTCGTGATTACAAAACTAGTCTAACGACATAAAGGGCAGATAAACACCACAATGTTGCTTAATTTCACATTGCTCAGCCCTAGTTCTCGCTTAACCTTTTGTTCCACTTTCAACATCAAACAGCTTTTACGCCACTAGGCTTTATGATGTTTTTCAGGGACCGTCTCTAAAATTCTTGATGCCGTTCCAGCGTCAAAGATCTTCCACAGGATATCCTCGCGTCCGTAAATTTATCTGAACTCTCGGTTGCTCAAAAGCTCAAGGTTATTTACAGTTTTCTAACAGCTGTCATACAGCCGTTAATGCCAGGAGAGAATGTGCACATCGTCAACCTTTGACACTGAAAGCCCAATAAATCGGCAGGAAGCCACTGAACCCAAGATTGATGATCTTATCCTTCCCCAGCTACTGTCACGGCTACAGAAGGATGACTTTCATAAAGATGAAACTCTTCTGTAGAAGTTTTCCTGTGTTTGCAAAAGTAAAGTGTCACTTGCTGAGGAAAAATACTGGAACTAAATGATTTCCACGCCATTCGGTTCCATTAACGAGTCTTTAACATCTGTATTCTTTTTACTGAATTTACAATGCCAATCCGATTTGTTGACTATATTCGTTTTTTTTAGCTTACATCATCGTTAAAAAGTGACCCATATCTGATTTACACTATACACTTGGACACTGTACTGACCCGGAAAAGGCAGAAAAGGAAGTAAAAAAGGTGCGATTTGCAATGGACGCAGATGAAATGGTAATACAAGCATTTGCTTTAAAGGTCAGCAAAACATTGGGTTGAGCCTCCATTGCACCATTGAAAAGTGTTGATGTCGTTGCTTTTTCAATGACATACGGCTCGCATTGACAGGAATATCGAATCTGTCCGCTTACATGGCAGATGCAAATTCACAAATCCAATTCATATCATATTTATTGGGTCATATCATCGGTATTGGGTCACTTGAACCATGTAATGCAAATGCAGCCTAAATTACACCACTGACCACATAATGGTTCGAAAAATCTGTCTGACCCAGTGTTAATATTGTTGACTGTTTTCAAAAATTGGCCTTTAGGCTTATTTATTAAACCAACATTTTGGCCATCAGCCTTTCTCAAGGTATGATGATTGAATCACTGACTGAATCAGTCTGAACAATTCCTCTTCCTCTTATCATGTCCAACTCAAAATAAACTGAGAACATTTCTGCTGCACCAAACACAACAGAAAAAACCTCCCGGCCTACCACTGATTGAAAAACAGATCGGCCCGCCCCGAACTCACACCATTGGTTAACCCGATGTTCAAAGCTCAAATGAACAGATCAAAATTTTAAAAGTGCCACAGAGTCACATGTTTCAGGTCTTGTAGTTGATGCAATGGCTTTACATAAAAATAGCATTATTCATGACTGGCATGAAGACCTGGAGGGCGAAACATCCATAGAACTGTGGCACAGGCCTGTCAATTTTCCATCTGTTTCAAGCCAGGAATATTTAAATCACCTCTCAAAAGAAGAAAAACAATAACATGTGAACAAAATGCAAGTTTTGTGCACTTGTGATCCATATACAGCACCAGCTTCAGTATTTCAATCACTAAAAACAGAACAACATTATAAAACAGTGCCTTAATGTGCTAAAACGGTGATATTAAAAGACCAAATTCAGTATACACCTTATTGATGATGCATACTAAATACAGGCAAGCAGATGAGCGCAGAATATGAATGCAACACACAGTTTCTCATTAAGATTTTTCCTATAGAAAACTATTATAAAGAAAACACCTTTTCACAAGATGCTTGTCAAATTTGCCCCTATTTGGGTGTGAGCAAAAACACACCGTTTTTGTGTGTGTCCCTTTAAATGCAAATGAACTGCTGCTCCCCGCCCCCTTTCCAGAAGAGGGTGGAGCTTCGGTCGCTCAAAAACAACAAAGCTGGAGAATCTCACGCAGCCAAAATGAGGATTGTCAGTAACGGTGTTCAGCCTTACATTGTTCAAACCGGAGTCGACACTGATGGAGAGACTCAGGAAGAAGTTTCTGAATGGTTAGTGGATAAATTTATGTAGTTGCTGTGGAGTTGATTCAACTCATCCACTAGCATGTGCCGTCATGTTCATCTTTTGTGTTGAATTGACCCTCGTTTGTGAAGCAGTCTGGCGTAAGACAACAACTCTTCCTCTTCTCTAAAGCAGCCCAACATGGCCCCGCCCCCTTTGTTGCATGTTCTCGGGGGCGGGGTTTATGTAAATGTTAGGGTTAGTGATGTCACTAACCTGGGAAGAAGTCCCTACCAGCCATTCTATAGTTATAAAGTGTGAAACATACTGTTACCTCTTTCAGTATCAGCCACCATCTCAATGCATAGAGAAGAGAAGATGGGATGGAAGGATGAGAGTTACACGGGACGCTGCTTAAACGACAGCTGAGAAATGGTCATTGTGTCGGTGGGATGCGGGGGGAAGTGCGTCCTTGAGGAATTCCAGAGGGATGTTTATTAGGCAGACACAGATGAGCGCTTGTAATTACCAGTCAGAGAGCTGAACAGAAAAGGCCTTGAGTGATGACAAGGGAAGGGGGACGGCACACACGGTTTCAATCTGAGTTATGCCACAAACACAACGCATCCCTTTAATTTCAGCAAATGGTCACGCGCTACAAGGGAAATAAATCCTGTTTGCATTGTTATAATAAAATGCAAGAACACAGAGAGGAGGAGAAAGAAGAGATTAAGTGTGTGCATGATTTAAAGCACAAAAATATTAAAGTTTCGACTATGCAACATGTATTTATTTAAGTAAATCATCTCTTGATTTTCTCAGGAGAATCATAATAATACAAGCAAAAATGAATATCATGATTTAGTCACCCTCATGTCATTACAAACCTATTTCTTTCTTCTGTGGGATACAAATGGAAAATCTTCATGCAGCTCTTTTCTATTCAGTGACTCTACAAAAACATGCTTAATTCAAATAGTGTGCTTATGGAAAGTATGGAAAAGAGAGGTCAGATATTTTATATGTTGTCCTTTAACAGAATTAAGTTTGAAATTACATGAAGGAGAAGAAATGTTCAATTTTGGCTGCACTGTTTCTTTAACTCATACAGAGATAGAAGTTGAAACAGCAAAGAGAATTGGATTTACTGTCAAAATAAAGTTGCATTGAACTGAAACATTATAAATTGAGTTTCTGCAGTGTAATGCTATCGAAGGAGAAGTGAAATCCAGGAAGCGCTGGAGACTAGAGTGTCTGGGAATTGCTGCTCGAGTGCTTGCCCTCTTAACACAGTAAGACCCATCAAAGTCTATTGGAAAGACAATGAATCCGTGCCAAATGGAAGCCCTCAGACATCTGTATCCCTGTATTATTTAAAAACTCACATTAGAGTGAAGCACAGACGGAAGTGAAGCACAATGACGTACTGAAGAGGAGGAGGAAGGACCAGGTAAAGAATTATTCATAAGAGAGTCATGTGAGAATATCTGTATTCCAGACAAACAAGAAGATAAACACAGACAATAAACAGCAATAGTTGAAAGAGATAAACAGATGGATATTTACTGCCCATGTGCTTCACACAAGCTCGAGTGGAAAAGGAAGAAGTGGAGGAAATTGTTAGTAAAGGCGGTCTGCTGTCCACTGGTCAA